>NW_009660721.1:0-1762 GCF_000708025.1 Charadrius vociferus | reverse complement strand
TTTTTTTCTCTTCAAATATTCTTTCTCTTGAAATATTCTTTTCTGCTGTTTTAAATGGTAATTTTCCTTACTAAGTACAACTTTCCACTGCTTATTTTAATTGTTGTGTTTCATTGGCTTATCATTGCTTTTGCAACACAACATTTGGAAACCATTGCTCTCCTACACTGGTAATATACTGGTATGATAACGACAACATGGTCTTATTTTTAAGAGACTGACCCAACAGCTTCTGTAGTACATCAAAACTTTTGTACAGATTACAGTGTGCTTCGGATCAGTGTTGGATATCAGAAATTGAAATTCTGGTATCAAAAGTCTTTTCCTGGGTATGTCAGAGACATTTTTAGGTGAGTCAGGGACAATAGTTTTCACCACCGTATCTTATTTTTGCCATTTGCTGTGTGACTGTGTCCATTTGCATCTCAGGCACGTTGCAAGTCAGCTTGCCGGCATTTGTCAAATACTTTAACATCTTTGCAAGTGTTACATGCAATTACTATTAATTCTATGAGCTGAGCATTGTAAGATATAGATGTTAAGTTGTTCTAATGTGTGTATTGTGACAAGTTAGACTGTAAAAGGCTTAGAGCTGTTGTCACTTTCATGGTCCTATTGATTTAAGGGGCTGTTCTGATGTTTTATAAATATGTATATTTGTATGTATACATATATGAATACGCACAGGGCATACAAAGGCTATGTAGAGCAGTAGTGTTGCTACTGTTTTTATTCCTTCGGTCAGTTTCTGCTTCCACCTGTTGAACTTCCTCATTTTGCATTTTGCTCCAGTGGGTGTTTGCTATAGATGACCAATCATCCATGGTTTTATTACCCTGTATTTGAAGCTCTCTCCTTTGCAGCTTGGGAGGGCAGAGGAGAAATTTAGATACACTGATACCATCATGTGTGAATAAGGCTTTACTATGATTTTGTGTTTGGCCAGCTAGCAGAACTGGCTGCAGGCATGTTGGCAGTATGTTGCTGCACAGCTCTTTATGGCACAATAACTTGCATTCACACTTGGCTCTCTCTGTGTTCTGTTAAAAAGGGGAGAAAACGCTCAGCATTCAGAACTGACTAATGCTGCAATCTTTACTCGCTGTCTATAGAAGGATAAACATGGATACTTATAAAAGAAGTTGCAGCTTTAAAAAATAGGGGCATTAGCTGTTCTCTTTTGATTTTGCTCTTTGCCATATCTGTTCTGGACTATGAGAAATCTGTCATAAGCTCGTCAGAGGAAATAATGTAGCTCACACCAATTAACAGTATGATCAGATGATTGCAAGCAGATGTGTGAGGGCTGCTTCAGATGTTGCTAGCCCTCTATTCAGCTGGCTGCAAGCACATGTCTAATTGTTTGCAGGGTGAAATAGGACGTGTTAATCCCCACGGAGGAAAGATCAGCAGCAGGCAGCTCTGGTTGTCAACCTTTTTAAACTGCTGAATGGAAAACACAAATGGCTACTGCTGCCCTTTGTGGGGTCAGAAGTGAAATGCAGGTGAGTAGTAGAGGCTGAAGTTATTGAGGCAAAACTGCTTTCTGAAAGAAGACAGAGCTGATAGCCTTTGGGTTAGGTTTCAGAGGGGTCTGACAGCTCTGCTTCCCCAAAGGGACAGGGGATGGTTGGAACTGCCAGTGGTTGCCTCGGGCAGGCTGGCATGCCCAAGCCAAGGAGCTATGGTGGCTTGTTGCCAGCCCAGCAGAGCATGGAGAGATGGTGGAGAGGTCCGGCCAGGTATGGTGGGGAGAAAAAAA
>NW_009660720.1:0-1762 GCF_000708025.1 Charadrius vociferus | reverse complement strand
CTCTTTTGGGTATGTTTAGTTTTAGCCTCTTGCAATCTTCCTGTTTCGCTCGTGTCCCCCATGTTCATCTTATTCCACTCAGCTATATGGGTTAACGCACCTATTATATTTATTGTATAGTATTGATTTAATAATACCAATCTTGCGCTCTTAACTGTAGTCTCATATTTTCTCTGGTCTCAAAACAGCCTTACTAAATGCCCCTCCTCCCCCACCTTTGTACTTAGACTTCGTATAAAATCACAACAGTGATTAAAAGCCCTGAAGCTAATCATGCTCTGCCCTGCAGGCCCAGTGTGCCTTGCTGACTTCATAAGCACTGAAAGCTAAGGCGAAGGTGTTGGATAATGCTCCCTCATCTCTTAATAGCCGCTTGATGCTGACATTAATGACCTCCCAAAATCTTAGGCTTGTGTTTTTGCAAGTGGTTAGTCACTTGGGTGCTTAGCTTTGGTACCTTTGGGGAAGGTTAAATACCTCAAATATTTGCTTGCCTGTGCTTACTCTTCGATGTTCAAAATTCTGGCAAGAGCTCAACATCCAAATTCCCTGGTGAGCCATGAAAAATCTCTGCCCAAGTGTCTAAAGCATATAAATCTTAAGGTTTCCTAGAGTCAAGAAATGTTTGCAGCAAGGCTGATTCACTGAAATTATCAGCATCTTTCCAGGAATTGCAGCAAAACAGAACCTGTGTTGATCCTCTCTGTAAAGAAAGTCTTTTGGTTTTTGGCAGTCAGACGTGCAAGTTCAAGTATGTATGGATTCTGCAGAATTTTCAGCTTCACGTGCATCTTTACTTTGATGCCTGAAAAAGCATGTTCATTATGTGGACTGCATTCTCTAAAAGCCTGAAATTGTGTGTTGGGCTGGACAGTGGTCTTCCCCACCTTCTCCTCAAAGGTGCTGAGGCTTCCTTCTGCCTAACCTGCCTTTGCTTGTGTTTTTGTGGCTCTGAATGTGTGTGAGGCTCCATCCATCCTACCCCAGCTGAAGCCTTGTGCACTGTGAAGGGGAGAGGGTGTCTGAGTCTGATCCTTTGCAAGGAGCTGTGTGCACTTGGGATCCTGTCAGTTTTCCTGTCTCCTCCAAAACAGTACTGCAATAATGACTTATTTTGGCACAGGGGAAGTGGGGAAGCAGAATGGTCTGTGTGCCCCTTTTTGCTGTTTATTCAGCGTTTTGGAAATAGGACTTGCCCTGAATCAAACCGGCTGTACAGTCCAGAGCAGAGGCTGATGTGTTCATACACAGAGTAGTCTCCAGGTGTAGGCAGTTTAATTTTCTGTCTTACTCCACAGTTGTCAGAGAGTTTTAAAGAATATTTTCATTATACTGTGGCAGTTGTAAGACACATCCTTGGTTTGACAGCTTCTATGCCAGCTCACTACTTTCATCACACAGATGAGTTTCTCTTTCATGTTCAATATCAACATTTCACTTTCCTGAGAGCCAAAGCTGTAGTGTAAGGAAGGAGAGGACGACCATCAGAAAGTAACAGGCTGTAAACACGAGGTGTGTGTGGATGCTGTCACAGGGATACTAAAGGAAGACGTGAGTGGATTTTTTCTGTGTGTGTGCTATTTGACATTACATTGCCTTCAATTTTAGTTCATTCCTTAAAGAAATCCTCATAAGGCTAAAACCACAACCCAGGACAGCAATCATCTTGTGGTATTTTGCTTGTGTTGGTGGGGAGTCATGGCCTCCAAATCTCTCTGCAGACTGTGTCAGGGAGGTTATTTTGTTGGTTTTGTTTTGTTTG
>NW_009660719.1:0-1759 GCF_000708025.1 Charadrius vociferus | reverse complement strand
CAGAGGAGTGCTTTGTGTTATCTACTCAAGGACCTGTTAGATGTATCTGACATATCATGCCAGCTTTGAAACAGTCAGTTCTGAATTGACAGGTAGGTGAAACGCTCCTTGAAAAAATTAATACAGCTACATACAAGAACAACTCTTCTTTCACCCTGTTTCAGGTGTGAAGTTAATGTATATCATGCACGCACATTGTAGTGACAAGTAACTATCACCCTATGTATAGAAGGTCTTTGCATAAGAAAAACTATAAAGTTACATCCAAATTATAAAACAAAACTTGTGCTGAACAACAACGGTTAAAGTCTACAAGAACTAGAAAGACCTGAACAGTGTCATGCAGTCTTAATTTTGTTCATTTTCCCACCCACAGGCTGCAGACTGTGCATCACTTGTTATTCAAGAGATATGAATATCTATAATTTACACCACAACATTAAATTTTCATTAGCTATACAGTTAGTTTTCTCATCAGTTTCTAGAATAATGGTGCTTAGAAGGAGGCTAATGCATTTCAAAACAGTTTACCTTGTAGTTCCAGAGTGTGAAGGCAGGACCTTGATTTACCCACAAGACACAGCGGAAGTTCAGAAGTACTAAAAATAAGTTTGATTTCTATTTCTTTAGTCTTCCCCCAGAACCTCAGTGTTTAAAATAAGATTTTCATACTTGGCATATTTAACATCCAACTGACATTCACACTTGACTTCCAAGTATTTGATATTTCTTCAGACAAGAAGTTGAACGTTGATTTTAAAAGACACTGAAATAAATGTATCCATAATGCTTACCACATCATGGTAAATACCCAAAGTCATTTAACCTTATAGGTTTTTTGGTAAGGGTCAGTACACAGCTCCCTAGTTTTACCTTGCTTAGCTTTAGCCTTAGTTTTAATTGCCTTAGCCTCAAAATGATTTATTTTTTTCTAGCTCTTCTGCACAATGCACATTCCTGTTTCTGTAAGTCAAGGTACTATTCTGCACACAATAGCCTCCCGTCGCTATACAGTCTTGGTTCATCTCCTTAGCATAAAAAAGGCACAGCAGAGATACAGGAGTCTTGAACAAAGACACGATGCGGTAAGTATTGCTGAAGTCTCATCAGAAACACCGTGCAGTTCAGTGGGAACTCAAACTTCGCTCCACAAAAATAGACTTCTGCCTGTTTGCTTCCAACAATTTGCTAACTGAATGGAAACCAATACAAGGACCAAAAGTTAGCCTAAAGAGGGAGACACAGCAGTGAATCAGACCCATCATTTTTTCCTAATTAAAAAGTCATTATTTAAAATTCATAGACCTCTATAACAACATAGCATATGTAACAGCACATGACAACATTGCAAATTTTATTGCAGAATTTAACAATACTGAAGGAAAGGCAAGGGCAGTTCAGACACTAAAACCTATCTAGATGACATCACTCCAATTACGTCACTGTACTGTAAAATGATATATTACTAATTGGGAACAAAAAACACCTATGCAGTAACCAAAAACCTAAAGAGTTTCTCAGATGGTTCAGATGGGTGCCTCTATTTCTCTTATAGAAATACAGCTTTATTTAAAGTCTTCTCATCAAGAGTTCTTCACAAGTTTACTGAGGTATAGCCATTCATTTTTGTAGACACTTATATTTTTGCATCAGTTGTCCAAGATGTTTTCCAGAGAAAGTATTACCTCACCTTTTGTTGCTCCTGAATTCAATTAGATTGAATCCTTAACCTGACAAACCCACAATGCAAAAAAAAAAA
>NW_009660718.1:0-1759 GCF_000708025.1 Charadrius vociferus | reverse complement strand
AAAAAAAATGTAATCATATACATTCAACAGGGTGCTTCCTCAGATTGCTTGAAAGTGACTGTGGAACCTGTGGTCAGAAAACTCATTTTTTGCTGAAAGTAGATGCAGCTTAATGGTTCTGCCTAAATTTTCAACAGTTCAATTTATTACCTAAAGCAGCACCCTAGATTAACAACTTAGTTGTGATAAAATTAATAATGCTTTATTTTGAAGCCTTCTATTCTTATTCTGTATAATGTTTGGGCAGATGATGTGCAGAAAGCTGCTCCACTGCACAGATTCAGTAACCTCTATATGAGGGGAGAGTCTCATGACTGAGAGCGCAGTTTTGGTATCTGACAGGAAAGATCAAGCTGCTGCTTTGACAGTTAATTTTTATTGCTTTTCTCCCTTGTGCATTAAGCAGTCAAGGCACCATAGCTTGCCAGTAGCTGTTTAATATTAGATATGCTCATAAAAATTTTAATTATCACCTTTGAATGAAGTTTAATCTACAGTTGTCAGAAAATATGAAACACATGGCACTAGAACATAAATTATATCCCTCTTGACAATGTTTCCTTTCAAATAAGGAAAACCGAATCCTGCACGTTCAGTCAAGGGCAGTAGAATATTCTTTCCCCATCAAAACAAAACAAAAAGGGATTAGAAAGAATGCAGGTTTGGTGAGGTGTACGATCTTTTCTATGGCAACTAAAACCCACAAACTAAATCAGATGCTTGTGTATAAATGAGATAATTTGTGCAACAAAAATGCAACAGTTAAAATGAAATAGGTATGTTTTAATGTACTGGCTTGGTAGAAAAACTCATGTAATTTGTCTTCAGTAGTATGGATTATGGAGAACTTGTGCTTGTTTGCTTGATGGAAAACTGGGTTTGTAGATGTAGTAGATTTGCCTGTTCGCATAATTTGTGTTTCTGAATTGGTAGTTAAAACTGTTCTCTTAATTTGGCTGATGTTACAGCAATACTTGTCTTAAACGGCACGCTAAGACCTAACTTTCTCATCTCTGCCTGTCATGCAACAGCTGTTATTGGGGGTTTGGTTTTTTGAGTATGTTAGCTGTGACCTCTGTAGGGAGGTGGTTCTGCGGGAGTGCAGAGCACGTCTGTGTGTTGGTCCTGCCTTCATTTCCTCTTACCATTTGTGATGGTGAAATGGAGGCCAGTAAGTACCTGAGCTGCTTTTGCCTTTGTAATCTCATTCTCCAAAACTTTTTGAGGCAGAAATCTCATAACTTCCTCTCTTTTTTCAGTTAAGGCACTTGTGTGCCCTAGTGCCCTCTGTTTGCTTCAGTTTGTATTTAAACTCTCTAGGTTTTGGCATTGCCCAGGCCGTATCATCACTGCCCTTGCCATCAGTGGCAACAGGCAGTACCTGTTCAGTTTGGGAGGGAGCGGTGTCTTCACCTCAGATCTGAAATGAAGAGGAACATGCCTGAAAACTCAGAAGCTAGAAAAGCTAGTTGTCTCCAGTCATCTCTCGCATCCAGATAAGACTATTACTACCAAGAATGAAGAAAGCAATTTTCAGCATCAGTCTGAGCAGGTCGACTATCTTGGAGTCAGACAGAGTTGAAAGCATAAAAAAAGATGTTAGTGAGGTCAGCGCAGATTGTGCCGGTTGTAACTAGCATTGGTTGCATTGGTCAACCTACTAAGACCAGCAGGTTGCTGACACCAAGGTGGAGTTATCTCAGAAGACAGAAGATTCACGTTTTGATCAGCTTGGACAGCTTAGCAGAGACAGGTGGGA
>NW_009660717.1:0-1758 GCF_000708025.1 Charadrius vociferus | reverse complement strand
TTTTACAATTTAATCAGTTCTTGCCAGTTCACTCAGAGGCTTTTTTAAACTTTTTGGTTTGTTTTCCTTGATTTTGTTTTGTTCAATACGCTCGTATCCGGAACATAGAATCATGATGGAAGTGTTGCATCTCTCACTGTTTAAGTGCAAGCATGAAGTGCACAACAGCTGTCATGAGCTGTTAAAGGGTTTTCATTCAGCAGATTAAAAGTACAGAACGGGGTCAGGTCACAGAGCAAGTGAGTGATAAGAGTGGATGACTAGCACTCACTTCTCCCAGCGTGTACTTCAGCTCCTACTGTTTTTCTATGAAAGCAATAGCTCTTTTCTATATCTGACTACAAAAAAAAAGATTTAGTGCATGATTATTAAAAAAGAAAAACAAACAGAGGAACAGACTAGCTTTCTGCTTTTTTCTAGTACTTTTTATTTCACTGTTTCTGGAATCACCTGACATAACACCTGATGTAAGAGAAATACAGCCCTGAAGGCAGACCATGTATTTAGAGTGTAATAAGTCACATTATACATCAAAATATGACAAACAACATCATATCTCACTCAAATCCTAAAAACTTTGGGGAGGAAAAATGGAATTTTTAGATTCACCATTTAGACATTCATAACTGCAAAAGTATTTCTTATGAGAAATATCACAGTGGTGTGGTAACGTTTGCCATTTTTTTGGCCTTTCACTCCCATCAAAAGGGAGAAATATAAAGAACATAGGCCAAATTCCCATGCTGTAATCTACAATGAGTTATATTTTACTCTGAAAGTAATCTTCAATAATCATATTCTTTTGAATTGAACAATTTGGGAATAAAATATCAGTCAAGTCAGTCAGAACCTTTCCCTCTCTTTAGGGATCAAAGTTATCAAAAGCAGAAAATTCCTTGGAGTTGCCCCTCCAACTCACGTCCTGTCTGAAATCTGACAAGTTAAACTGTATCTTCTCCTCCAAGATAATTTCATGATCCTCCCAAGTGTGTAGGACAATAGAAAGTAGAAGTGAATTGAACAGGAACACGAAGCTGATATTTGAAGTTATTACAGAGAGGCTATCCTGAATCCAAATACAGAGGATACATTATGATACCTCAGACTGGATAGTGCCTCCCTTTGTAAGTATTCCTTGGTAAGTATACCTGTTTCCCTCATATTACTTAACATATCAAATAATAGCAAAACCTGTCCAATTCATCTTCCATCTGGAAACTGCGCACGGTGACTATAGTCACAAGATTGTATTAATCAAAGCCATTTCTATACCTTATACGAATCACACTTGTATTGTGATGACCTGTAAATATGACAGAAGGCCCAAATCTGTCTCATTTACATGGTGTGGTGTGCTGGTCTCCAAGTATTTCCATCTAATACAGTTGTATAAAATAAGGCAGATAAAGATTATTCATGATATCAATACCTCTGATGCTTTGTTTAAGGACTTTCCATACACTGGAAAATGTATTTTCATATATTTCTAGAATCTGAAAAATGTTTTGAATAACTTTCAATTTATTATTCAGTCCACTATGATCACTTTGGTTTTACTAGTAACCATGATGATAGCATCCTGAGTTACATCTGCAAAAAGTAGACATCAGTATTTCCTTCTGCTGTATTATATGTGACTGGGGAGTTCCAGTCTGCACAGTCTTGGCAATGCTACTCAAGCACTGGTTTAAGCTGCAGAAAAAGAGTTTCACCAGTGAGTGACAAATGAGCTCATAGAATTGTCTAGGTTGGATGGGA
>NW_009660716.1:0-1757 GCF_000708025.1 Charadrius vociferus | reverse complement strand
TTACCCTTCTTTCAAAAGCCAGCTAACCTGTTGCTGCTAAAGTGGGAAGAAAAGCTAAAAGCTGAGGATTATACAGGGCATAACTGCAAAGACTACACTACTTTCAGTCTAATAAATACCGAAACGTGACAGTATTGCAGACTGACCTCCTTAATTTTCACATTCACTTCAGTTGAAGACTCTGGGATACAGTATTCACATCGCACTGAATTTCTAACTTATGGCTAATTAAGGGAACTAGCTAGTTCCCCATGTGATCAGTGGAGTAAAGCCAGAAGCTGGGAGAGATCTGTAATGCTTCATTTGACTTTGTAACCTAGATGCTGTGACAGTTTCCATCGACCCTCTGAAAAACACTCTAGTAATACTTTGTGCACATTAATGCTCCACAGAATACACAAAGATGGAAGACAACCACACACAGTAAGACTGACCATTCGCCAGTCCTCCCCAACCGATAAATGGCTTAATCGGGAAAGTCGTCAGTGTCCTATTCCACCTCATCTCATTCACAAATTTGGAAAAGGTAAACTTCGAATTTTTGAAAGTATCAACTTTGTGCTTCTACCACCTAATTTCTCTGTAAAATTCCGTTACCTAATTTCGTAATATTCCCTACATTTAATATTTGGAAACTTTTCCATTAGCTGTAATTGCTGAATCTTGATAAGATACGCTAAAAACATATAGAACTTCACTGTAGGAATAAATTCTATCTTACTACCATGTTTTAACCCTGTCTGGCTGGATTCCTGGCAGTAAATTTATTGGTGGGATGGGAAAGGGTGACTGGGGGCTGCTTCCCAGATTAATAATCTGCTTTCCTCTGTTAGGGATTTGAATTATGTTCTCAGTTTTATTATGTAATAAAATGTCTTTTTGATGTAACTCTGAAAATTAATAACATAAAGGCTCTCAAACTTAAGCTTTCCAACCAGCAATTGCAATTCATTAGACACCTCATTCAGATTGGGGTGAGGAAATAAATCTGAATCGCTGCCGTATCAGCACACGGAATCACTGTTGCCTGACTTCAACTCCTGAATTACTTCTCACAGCCTCAGAGAAGCTATTGAAAATCTGTGTAGCTTCTCACTTCAAAATTGCTATTAGACTTCTACATTGGAGGAGACTAACAATTACTGTTGGCTCATATAGTCACGCAAACCCCATTAAACCATGTTGTTATTACCAGTCTTGGGGTAATGTTATGTACCTACATGGCCCTGTAAAGGCCCTTTTTGGTAGAATTGGATCATATTTCAAATCTATTCAGCTGGGCTTGTATTTTGTAATTCTTTTCTAACCTAAGTACATGCTATAAAGTAAACTTCACAGGTGTGAAATAAAGTATTTTTAGTGGAGGGGGGGGGGAAAGTCTGTTATTCAGTTCAGGACGTAGCTGACAGGGCAGAATAAACATCTTAAGGACTATATTAACAGATTATTTCAGAAGCCTTTAGCAGTGTTTGCCTTTGTACTTTGCTATTTAAATCAATCTTTGTCAGTTACTCTTGGTTATATACATTGTGCTTTTTTTAACCTTTTTTCTTTTAGAAAGCAGCAACATTATATCCCCATTGGTTGATATACTAATGAAACTCTTTCGAAAGATGATAGATGTAGATCTACCATTTCATCTTACCCTTCTGAGTGTCTGCTTCTCCAACCTCAAGGATCTTCCTAGCAGCAAGAAAGGATCGATTGGTTTCTATCTAAAGCAGATGTCACCGCCATCAAGCTGTGGTAAACGTGTC
>NW_009660715.1:0-1753 GCF_000708025.1 Charadrius vociferus | reverse complement strand
TGAGTGGCTTAGAATGTTCTAAACTATTAATTACCTTGTTTTCAGTGCTTGCATTAAATAATTTCTTGCTTCAGGATAGGCGCAGTGGACAATCTTCCTTATTAACACATGTCTCCAAATGAATCCAGAACAGAGAATTGCATTTTGCTGTTCATCACGCACGGACTAGTAAACAGTTATCAATCCCCTTTTCCCGAAATAGTTTCAAACTGTACCGATCTAAGCGATTTATAATTCACATGGCAATTGCAGACCTAGCGCGCACACGAAGGTGGTTTTCTGTCTTTTTCTTGCGAAATATCCTCTTCCATCACACATCCCACCCCACTTCTTTTGCTGTCACATCCTAAATGAAGAATAAGTATTTTCTTACCTAGTGTGCATATACAAATAAATAAAAAGCTGATTATAAAATTACTCATGAATCTTTCCACATTGGGAGCAGCGTCAGAAAATCAGAGTCGCACGTAAGGGCAAGATACCGGGGAAGGGTAAAATGATGTAGAACGAAACTACTGACCGGTGTCCCGCTCCACCGTGTGTTTTGGCACTGAGTTTATCACAGGCAAGGCTACAAATTTCATCCCAAAAGGTACACTGGATATAGCCGGAGACACCACCGCATCTTCCTTCTCCCCAAGTGCTGTGAATGCGCCTCAGCCTCTGACACACTCCCGAGGACAATTTATTCCCTGTGCATTTTTTCGCGACCGCGGCAGTAACACACAGAGGTGCACGTCAAAGTTTCCAGGCTCTGAAACAGGAACACAGAGAAAAAGTTCTCCCACTGCAATAACCCGACATTTTCCTTCATTTTGGAACTATTTCTGCACAGATTAACCTAATTTTCCCTCTATTGAGTGGCAAATCCCCAAGGAACCTGTAACACTACTGAATGACGGTGACAGAGCCGGCATCAGGGTGAGGTTAGTTGCCACCAAGGAAAGCTGTGCTGGTTCCTCACCCTTGGGGTCCCTGGAGATGCTCACCTTCTTGCGGGCTCTTTTCATCTCAACGCGTTCTGCATGGCAGCACTGAGCAAATAAAGCAAAAAGGAATGGTTTTAATAAAATAATCTGAAATTAAATTATTTCTGGAACTGAAGGACATTAGCAAGATGATCGTGAAGAAGGATCATCTTATTGAAACTAAAAATACATGATAAATAATATGGCTGAGAGGGCAAGTGGGGCAGTGAGACTTGGGAAAGTTTGGGACTGCAAACCTCAATCATACCCTTTTTTCCAGCATCTTTACGCTGGTTCTATTGCGCATGAAAACCTCAAGAGACTGCCAGTTCCTGTGCCTTATTTCACTGGGGCGACATCTCTGTGCGCAGGTAATACTTTATTACAGCGTGCTTTAAATATGAATCAAATACACCAACATTGCTCGGGTACGGTAGCGCTGGGTGACGTTCCAGTCAGAAAAAAATCTGCCTATACAACTGAAGGCTGTAAAAAGTGCCTGAGAGTGTGAGGAATGTTGATTTGCAGTTATAAAAATACCCATAGTTAAAACCTTTTACATGACCCAGTGATTTTTACACCTGCAGATACGCTTGTAAACACGATTTAGCCAGGCTCATTTTAACCAAAAGTTATGTGCTATGGTGAGCCAGGCTGTCAGCCCCTCTGCATTGTTTTATAACGGGGAACTTGAAGAATAGCTCAGATATATTTTTTTCTTTATTCTGAAAGACAAAAAAAAATAAGTAACAGGATACGATCTCTGAAGGTCCCTTCCAACCACT
>NW_009660714.1:0-1755 GCF_000708025.1 Charadrius vociferus | reverse complement strand
CCTTCAAGCCCAGCTTTAAACATCTCAAAATGGGCTGGTTTTAAGGTGAACTAGAAATCTTGGCAATGGATGATGACTAATACACTATGAATGACAGAAACTTGGTGGAACACTAAAAAGCAAATGGGATGTTATAATACCTGGCTGCAAGTTATATGGAAAAGTGGGTTCAAGCCAAAAGGTTGGAGGAATAATGCAGTCTTTTAAATGCCTCCGTGGAGTTAACTCAGAAGCCTTAAAACTCTTAAAGGGGAAAACTCTAAATGCAGATCATAGCATCAGCTCCACATGAATTTACAACCCCAGGAGTTGTCATACATTTAGAATCCCATGCTGCACATTTATCATTAGGGCTCTAGATAAAGACAACTGGGTGTGCAGTTTTGAAAGAAATAGTGGCCCAATTTAAAGAAAATGAAGATAGGGGAATTCACCTGTAAGCTGGCACAAAAAACACAACAGCTCTTCAGTGCTTTAAGCAATGGCTTTTTGGAACAGATAATTTGAGCACCCACAAAAAAGAGCAGCTATTCCTGACTTCATTTTCAGTAACACGCAGGAACTAATTCAAGAAGTGACAATATCCGAGCCCTTAAGTAATAGGGTTCACAGTGTAATTAAGTACAATGTCCTAGGAAGAGGCCAGTGAATGAAGAGACACACAAGTGACACTAGATTTTAGGAAAGTGTTTAGAGCACAATAAGAGTCATTCAGAAGGACATTAGTTCAGAGTAAAGGAAGTGAGTGCTGTACAGGTAGTTTGAATAATATATAAGTGATGTGGGAAGGGAGCTCTTGGTGGCGTCACAGAATCTGCAGAGAATACAGGTTATTTTGGGTAGGTCAAAACAGCCTCTCCAGGCCAGAGAGGACTCTTGGGCACTGGAGTGAGACTTAACCAAGTGAGGCAGATGGCCAACACAATAAGTGACACTGTGTCGATAAAAAAAAAATTGATTATCTTAGAAAACCTGCATTCAAGCTGCGCCAAGTCACTGTGCAGGATTTCAAGCAGCAACAGCCTGTGCAAGGGAGCTGGGGTGCCCACACCCAGCTCAGGGCTCCTCAGCTGAGCACACTGCCATCACGCAAGGTGTCCAGCTGCAAAAGGACTGGCAGGAGGAAGGTGACAGATACTAGGCAGGACTGTCGCTTCAGGTTGTGATGGATTTTGCAGAACCTGAGAAGGTTCAGAGAAAGGCAACAGGAGTGCTGGACAGCCTGGGAACACTGTCCTCTGCAAGGAGAGGAGAAACTTTGGGCTGGTTTCTGGTCCCTTTTACTGAGGAAATCCTCTTCCCCACTACAAGCACCAATTACATTAGCAATATGCTTGATTCCTCCTGGGACTGTAATCACAGTATATTACTGTTTGAGATTTTTGATCTGCTATTGCACGGGTCCTACATCTGCTCTAGAACACACAAAAATATTTCACAACCTCCAATGCATGAGAGTACATTTTTGGCAGCCGATTCTGGATTTAACAGCACAGTGGCTCATGATTGCAGGGTGCTGGGTAAGGCAAATCCAGCCAACCCTTTTGGTCCTGAGCTCCTCTGAATGGAATAAATGATAGAAGTGTATAAAATAACAAAAACAGCAACTGGAGAACTTCTGTACTTCTGCACAGGGCCAAGAGGAAACACAATGGTATTAGAAGATGACAAATCCAAATCTAGCAGATGGGAAATACTCCTTCCCCACCAACACCCATTTCAATATCCTAGAATCATAGAATGGTTAGAGCTGGA
>NW_009660713.1:0-1752 GCF_000708025.1 Charadrius vociferus | reverse complement strand
TTTTTTTTTTCCCCCCAACCACTGATTCAGCAGGTATTGAGGCAGATCCATTACTTTGTTCCTATGATGAATGCAGTTCCTATCAGTGGTACTATTCTCGTGCTTACAGACGTAATTTTTCACTTGAACAAAGATTCAGGTATGTTTGGTGTTGGAATTGAAACTTATGCTATGAAGAGCTGTTCCTCCAGCTCAACAAGTGTGTTCCTCAGCTTGTCAATTAACTGCAGTGTGAAAAGAGAATTGAGTATGTTTTGCTCTGCTCAGCAAAATGCAAGTTCACAAGGTAAGGAGCATTTATCAGCATGAATGAATTGCAATTTTTTAAACATTTTGACTACAGTTGGCATCTGAGCCTAACACTGGAAAAAACTGCCTGAATGAACTTTGTAACTCATGTAATTTGTAGCACTAGACATTACTCAGACTGGATCCTTCTTGAACAAAACACCTGATGGTTAATTAGGAATGGTGCCTAAATAAAAATAGCAGGATTAGAATTAAATGCAAAATTACAAGGGGACAATAATCTGCAAGTAAGAAATTTTTGTTTCTTTCACAAATCAGAGTGATGCACCTTTTCAGGGGTGAGATTTTCTTTCCACGCTTTCCCCACAGAGGCAATGGTAGCGGCTTAAACTTCCCAGCTTTTGCCTAGAAACTGCCAGAGAGGTGAAGTCTCACCTTCATCTCTTCCTACCCTTTCCACACAGCAGTGTCATGCCTTAATAGTTGTGCCCTTTCTTACCTGGGCAGGTGCAATGGACAGGATTGATCAGGCCACACACAGCTAGTAGCTTGTCAGTTATATGAAAGGTGAAAATCTGGGTACAATTTTGGCCCAGACAGTAAGGCTAAGCTTCCTTACATTACTCGAACACAATTCATTTGTGTAACCCTGCTCCATTCTTCCCAAAGCTGCTTCCAAACAGAAACAAACAAATTAACCCCATATGGTGGCATTTTGTGAAAATGAATTGCTTTGTCTTCATTTCTTTCAAATACTTTATGAACTTAATGTAAACTATCAGGCTATCCTTACTGGTAAGACCACGGGATCATATTTCAAAAAATCAGGATTGAACCTCTGTTATGACAACTACAGAACTTTGGTTTATGATGTTCTTCAGAAAGTAGGACTAAAATGGATATTTTCACTTGTGACTTTGAAAGTGTCTTGAGAAAGGGAGAAGAAGCACAAATCCTAAGAGTTCCCAAGGTTTTATTCTGAAGTCTGCTAGTTCCAGCCAGCTTCACATCACTGTAGGTTCTACAGTGAGGGAATCTGCAATTTTGTGTGATGGAGTCAGGCTCCAATTAACAGAGAGTTTCTAAGTTGGATGCCTAAGTTTAGATGCCCAAAATGACAGGTAGAGCACTTGCTACACTGAAGGGCATCTGTGGTTGCTGGTTGATTTTCAGTGTTTTGAATAACTGACTTTATGTTCCTAGACTTTGAAGCATCTAGAATTAGAAGTGATGCATAAAAATGTGGGAAACAAAACTTTATGACAGCTATAAGAATCTCATGTTAGTGCCCTATCAGGAAACACCTTTGGCCTAATTTATATAGCAAAACAAAATCCCAGACTAAACCCTTATTAGTAAACATCTTTGGCATAAAGTATATAACAAAACAAAACTCCAACCTAAACCCCTATAGTAATCAAAGGATTGACTCTCCTTTAAAAGACTTAAATACATTGCCAGGCTTGTAACAATAAAATGACATGCATTAAAAAAAAAAAAAAA
>NW_009660712.1:0-1758 GCF_000708025.1 Charadrius vociferus | reverse complement strand
CTACAAATACCCTTGTGCTTCCAGGGACCTCGGGGCTTTTTCCCCCTCATCCCCCACCCAGCTCTGGCTGTCCCCAGGATCATAAGGTCCCTGCTACATATCCTATGTAGTCCTTCTACACAAGTCCCCAGATATCCTTGATGTGTCTTAGGCTCATAGATGGCCTCATGGCCCAGGGTCCCTCAGCCCCTCCCTGGCTAAATGGATGTTCTAGATCCCTGCCACGGCCTTCTGTCCTTGCACATGGGGCTGAAAGACAGAGCTCAATGCTCCACTGCCCAGCACAGTGGAGCAGTGCCAGCTGAAGAACATGCCCAAGGCCACCAGCAAGGCTGCCATCAGGAGGGCAGTAGGCCCTGGGGCTGCTCAGGGTTGGTCCTCAGACTGCTCTGGGGAGCCCTGATCTGCGGCCTCCCCTGCACGTCCCTCAAGGTCCTGACTGACATCCCTGGATAGGCTCAGCATGTCACCCTGCTCATCCCACCCATGGTGGGTGACACGGTGTCCGGGATGCTCCACAGGGGCCCCAGGTGTCTATTGAAATTAGACCTTTATAGCATTGTGTTTTGTAGTACAAAGCTACAACTCTGTGAATTTGGAAAATACAACTTTGCCTCATTCTAAAAAAGACAGAAGATACAATCTTTGTGCAGACCTTGCCTCCCTGCTCACAGTCCATGCCCTGGTCATTGCAGCACAAGGTTTACTTCATTCCCTCTTCCGTGACTCAGAAAGAAATAAAAGAAGCTATGTCAATACCTGAGAGAGAATAGCAAGTGAATTAAATATGAGGCATTTGTAAATTCAGCAGAGTGTAACAGCAGCTGGACCTTGTGTGTCCAGGAGGAGCACCCTACCCATAGAAAGCATGTTCAGAGCAAGAGGAAGAGCAGTGGAATGAAAGCTCAGCATAGCAATAAGATCGCTGTCTCAGACGACCAGGGAGAGGCTGACATATCAATGAACCAAGGAGAAACGTGCAAACAGTGCCAAGAAGACTGCAGCCTGTGGGCAAGCATTGACTGTCCAACACTTGCTCCCCCTCGCACGATAACAGAGATGTTGAGCTGTCGAACAGTTGCTGGCCAGCCTCTTCTCTATTCGGCCTCCCTGTTGAACAGGCAAACTGCCACAGCCCCCATCTCAGCTCATGCTTCGCCCCAGAGCGCAGACAGCTCAGACAGGGCGGTTGATCTCCATGCTGTGCTCCTCAGGCTTTGCCCCCAGCCTGGGGATCTCCTCTGCACTTCTGGTCTTAATACCCATGCGTCAGGCGGCTGGAGCCCAGCCCCGGGCCCATAGATGGTGAAAGGCATGTGCAGAGCTGGCTGCCAAGACCCTCTCCTGGTCCCAGGGCTCTCAGGTGCCCTCTGGCAGAACAACCACGACTTCTGATACCTTCTGCCAGAATGAGATCTGCTGTACCTGCCAGCCAAACTCAGAGAAAAGGCATTTCTAGGCTCTTTAGGAAAAGCGCACGGGGGCTGCCAGTCTGTCACTGAAAACAGCTTATAAGAAACAGAGTTGAAAAATTGCCAGTATTGACTTTTTTCCATATTTGCTGCTTTATACAGATGCAAGGGTGAGAAAGGAATAACACTGAGCTTGAAGCAAAACCAGAGCATTATAATGTTCTCTTTGAACATATGTCTGTGTTACTCAATTGAAGCTCTTGCTTGGTTTATGTTTTAGGGTTTACCTTTTTCTAAAGCTTGTATTTCAAGTCTCATTCTTTTTCTTGTCCTTTTTTTTTTTTTT
>NW_009660711.1:0-1749 GCF_000708025.1 Charadrius vociferus | reverse complement strand
TTTGCATTAAGGTACAGAGAACTGCTGCTTGCCTACTTCGCACACCTCACCAGCCTGGGATGTACATTCGTACCCTGACTTACTGCAGCTCAGCTGATTACTCTCAGCCTGTATCTACTCCTGGATAACTTTGCTAAAGCATCTCCCTTTCAGTGTCTTGTCCACAGATGTGCTTCACTCAGGTTCAGAGTTTCTGGTTATATCCCACAATAATTGCACCTCAGCTGTGAGTGACAACCGCATTTCGGAATCAAGTCTGAAGAAAACTAGAACCCAACACCACTGGCTCACTCTTACTCCACTAAAATGAAACAAGCAACACCAAAAAGGATGGGAAATGGTTTTACTGGAGCAGCATCAGCTTTTTCATTTGCGAATCAGTCTGTGAAGAGAACAAGGCTCCATTTAGCTAAAAGGTGATAGCTAAATTGCATGACTGGCCTTCACGTCTACAGCCCTCTACGTACCAGCTTTGACTCAGCAGTCTGCAATAGTAAATCATTAATGGTCCCATAAGAAGGGCACCCTAGTTCATAACAGGAATTTGAAATGGGGAAAGGAGATGGGCATAAGAACAGACTTTCCATTCCCAAAATAAAGCATCGCAGTCATCTTGAATATATGGAGAGCGCACAGAAGGCTGGAGGCGTTCCCTTTGTTAAATATTTACCATGCAAGTATTCTTTTATAAAACATTTCTAGGACTTTATCTAAGCAGGATGGAGTAAGTGAAACATTCGGATGGGTCAATAGGACCATTTGCCAGAGTGGCTTGTTCTTAAATAGGAATCGAAAGCCAACCAGAGAGAGCCCTGTAATGTTTGACTACTAAAAGCATTGCTCGCAAAAATGCAGCACTGCATCGGCTCTAACAGACCAGCAAACAGCCTGTCTCATTGGCACCACCAGGCCAGGATCTCCTCTTCATTACTGACTACACAAACTCATGGCATGAGCAGGGCAAAGGGGATGAGTTGCTGTTGGCTTGGTAGGAACCTGATGGTGCTCAGAAAGGGACCAACAAGGATGTGCACAATATTCCCCCAAAATCACATTTACTACTCATAGAAATGACCTGTGTTTAGAAGGGGTATAGCCCACTGCAGGTCCAACCATCTTCTCTGCAAACACCAGGGCTCAGGTCCAGCATTACTTGGATGACATCTGAACCTTCTCCGCAGCACTCAAGACTTCAGTCATAGAGATAATTAAATCACAGGTAACTTGGAGCCATCCAAGTATGCAAAGCCACCAGGAACAGACAGAATTTTGTCTTGCTGATCCTTGTGAGGACACTGCAGAAAGTGCTGCTGTGCAGATGCAAAACCAAAGTGAAGACATCTTTTTGTGAAATTAAAAATAAAAAGGGAAAAAAATGGTTATTTTAGGTTTCTCTTAAAAATGAATGAGGTTTGCTTTTCTCCCCAGATGTTTTTAAGGAAAATTTTACTGGATTAACTGCAAGCTAAATTACTGCCATTATCTACTTAGGAGCAAGCAACTGTATTGCCCGTGAAGTCGTTCAGGAGCGATATAAAAGTTCTTATGGGTACAGCTTGGCATTGGGCTGCTATCAAGGCTGTTTCTGCATCTCCTTCTGGCTGGAGGCCCTCAAGAGCTTTCTGGCCATGGGGAAGGGTGTCTGTGGGGTGATTAATGTCGCAGTTGTTTAGGACGTACTGACTATAAGAAGTCATGCATATGTATTTTCCTCCTAAGTTACAGGACCTCTGGAAATTTGTCTAATTT
>NW_009660710.1:0-1751 GCF_000708025.1 Charadrius vociferus | reverse complement strand
AGAGATGAGACTGACCGGCCTGCAGTTCCCTGAGTATTCTTTTGAAAGTAGAGAATAATACTCTGTTTCAGGGCACAAGCTCTTCGCAGCAGTGTTTGTCTTCACTCTGCTCCATTCCCTTAAGGTTCTGTCATTGGTTTCAAAGTCTCCCATTACTTTAGTGTCCTCAAGTCCCTCCTGGCATTTGTGCAAGCTTAACCTTGACAGCAGTATGACATGAAATCTTTAAGGCATATTGTAAACATGACAAGATACAGCATTGCAAGTTCCTCCTCTGTTGCAGAGAATGGTTTCTCTAGCATCTTCAGCACAGAGCACCTAAGGATCTCAGGGTGCAATTCTGTCCTAAAACACTCAGCAGTGCTGCTGCTGTGCATTGACTCTCTGTGGCTCCCAGATGTAAATATAATTCACAAGAAAAATAATAAACTTCAGGTAGAATTTGTCTAGAAGCTTAGCACTCTGGCCATTAGTTTTCAAGGTGAGTGTAAAGGCATAAAAAATTATAACTTTTTATTTTCACTTTATGTACAATGTAATTGTATTTGAGTGCATGGTGGAGTGGTCTAAAACTTGCTCTGAGTTTCATTAGTGGCATTGCAAATGATTGGTTACAAGACTTCACTGCCCAAATCTCTTCTCATTTTAAGTTAAAAGACAAAAATGCAGACCACAGAATCACGTGATTTCTTAGAGCTGTTTTGGAGAGCTGTCTTTTTCTGGATCTAGTCTTTGACAGTTGGTTAATGGCCACAATACTGAGCTATATTCCTGAGAAGGTAGACTTTATAAACCTGGTGGAAGTGTCACAAACAACATCAGATGTATATCATCAGTTATTTTGGAGAACATTGTCTATGGCCAGGTGGTATCCCATATCTCTTGGCTGAGAAAGTTATACAAGGTACGTGTCTTGGCTCCAGGTTCTTAGTTTCTTTTAAAGTTATTTTTCAAAATGGTGAATGCTGTCATATGAATAACAGTTCCTAATCTTCTTTGGTCATCTTAATCCCTTTTCTGTGGACTGTTAGTGTTGAGAATGAATGCTTTGCATTGGAACAGGAGAGATTGAGTCCTTTTAATATGATCTCTGCCGTTAGGTTGTGCAGGGCTCTCAACCATTTATTGAAATACCATCTGAATCTTTTTCCATTCTTCTTGAGTGAGTTTGTGTTTGGCAGCACAGCTCACCATTTGCTCATACTACCTTTTGTGTGCCTAAATAGAATTTGTGAAGAAAGTAAAATTCCAAGTCGGTCATTTCCTTAAAGAGCAAGTTGTAGACTAGGTCCTACTCTCACCCAAGTCACAAGGACATTAGTGTGGTTCCCCTGGGTAATGGCTTCTGAAATGGAAACTGATTCATGAATTCAAATTATAATCTGATTGTTATAATATAGATTGTGCTGTTATAAATTGTGAGCAAAACTATTAATAAAACATCTTAATAAGGAATATTGAATAATCGTAATATTTTCATCTAGTCTGTACTTTCTTGCTTTCCATAGTCAATGGACTAAAGACAGTCTGTTCATCAAAAACACTAATCTTGGTGAAAGTGTGATTAATGTAAAATTAACAGTTGATGTCCTAAAACATGCTGTCATTGTCTGCTGTCCTGTGAATCCATAGCTGACAGAATAGGTTCATCCTTCAAATTACTACAGACTAATAAGGTTTGTTCTTTTCTATGTTTGTCCTGACAATGTCCAACTGTTCTCTCCATCTATTTTGTAGAATTTCACAGCATG
>NW_009660709.1:0-1751 GCF_000708025.1 Charadrius vociferus | reverse complement strand
AAAAAAAAAAAAGTAAAAATAATGTCTCTATTCTTCCTTTAAGCCTTTGCTATAACATTATTGCCAAAGCTGAAATTAGAAAAACCTTTTATCTCATACAAAAGAAAAATTAATTTTATCTGCTGCTTAACACTACATTCAAACTTGAATTCACGCTGTTCTGTTCACCAACCTATTCTGTTGTCCTTTCTTTGATTCTTCCATTTGATCAGCACATATGTGCAGTAAAAGGCAGATCACAGCAGGGTTTAGTACTCATTTCTTTATCATCCTTCCCATTCTCAATAGAGGCGGAACATAGCCTACAAACTGGCACTGGATTTTCCCCATTTCACAAGGAAACACCTACAGAAATTTTATCTTTTTGCAATCTCCAAGATGCAAAAGCTGCAATAATATTTCTCTTTTTAAGTTCCTGAATTCAAGATCTTCACAACTCTATAAAAAGGGAGAGGGAAAGTCCCTCATCTTGCCCTTGAGTTGCTCCTATTTCCACCTAACAGGATTCACATTAATTTGTGACCAGAAAGTTTAAGTGTGACATAAATTAGCCACGTGAAGTTCAATAAATTGCACTACAGGCACAATTTATTAAAAGAACATTAAATTCATAATCACTTGAGGTCTGTGAATTTAGCTTGAATATCTTTGTAGAAGACAGTCACTTTAGATCAATTATATGGTACTGGAATTTCTAATCACATGATGAGGAAAAACACCTCTCTTCCTCCTTCACCCTCTCACTGCAGCAGTCAGGAGTTAAGTCCTTGGGTTATTACTGCTTCCATGATACTCACTATTTTATTTTAATAGGTTAGTTTAGAAGACATGATTAAAAAACACTTTCCAGTTTAATGGTGCTGACCACACTCAGCATTAAAAAGCACTAGCTGAACACAGACAGTTTAAAGCAAAGGAAGAGCTCGGAGATATGTATTGTCAAATTTCTGGCATGCTGAACTGTGCCCACGAGATCTTTAAAAAGACCTTTTAGACCTTCAAAAACCTGAAAAACTTTTTGAACACAGATGTGCAAAACATGTAGGAATTAAGATGTTGATCATCCACACACATCTCAAGAACACAGTATGTAGCAGAGTAGTCTATAATCAGGTTCCTTTATGTAGGAAGCATAAACTAATAAGTACTTGCACAAAGTAGTGTCTCAAAGGTTTTCTACGTAAATGATATAATGAGTTTTGCAGTTTCCTTCACCCAGATATTTTTCCTTTCAACATCATGTCAACAGTTTTAAACTGAAGAATGACATTAAAAATATTTCCTCCCTGAAATAACATAGCAATCATATATAAATAAACTGAACATGAAGAAGAATCTACATACTTTAAAAAAGACACAGCTGAATTTGAGGACTCCTCTTACATTAATGTTAGCAACAAGAAAGCTGTCATGGGAGTACAGCTGAGATTCTGTTTCTTCGTACGACCCAGTGATGTGAAACTGAGCAAAAAGTCACTTAATATGATTTTAATTTCACTTTTTCTTCACTCCTTTGGAATGCTTCTGTCCACCTGTTACTACAGAAGATCATAAGCAATCAACAAAGTGTAAGAAAGCCTACATTTTCTGATGTTTAATATCTTCAATTATTCATTACAATTTCACTGCAAGTTTATAGAGGTTATTTGTCAATTCACCAATAGCACTACCCTGGAACTAAGAGTAGTAGCCAGCATGGACATACAGTGGGAAAACTGGTTGGATGAGGGTTTTTTTGGTTGGTTGGTTTG
>NW_009660708.1:0-1750 GCF_000708025.1 Charadrius vociferus | reverse complement strand
AGAGAGAGTGGGAGAAATACCTTTTACTGTCTCCTTAACTTAAAGAACAGAGGCATCCTACTTGAATAGCTAGTTCTCCCCCCCCCTCCCCCTCACCTTCTTTTTGGCATTTAGGCTACGAAAACAGCAAAAGCCAATTCTGACTCAGAAACCACAGTACCAGAAGCAGAACCAAGATATGGAAGAGCAAGAAACATGGAAGTTAAAGTTCCAGGTTTGGGATTTAAGATGTTTTTTCAAGTTTCTTTCTTGCCTGTGTCCTAGAAATCAAATAAAAGCTTGTTATGCTTTCACATATTGCCTAGAAATGACCCTTAAGTAATTCCTGATAAGGGAAAAGTTGTGGAGCTTTATAATATTAGTGATAACTTACAGGTGTATTTAACTATATTGTTTAGAAATGTTTTTGATCCAGGGTTCCTACCAATACATACAAAACTTTGAGGAAAAAAATCATTAATGTAGAGCTAGATGATAATTTAGAGTAGATGGGTACAAATGTTTTTAAACGACATTAAAGTGCAAGGAAGAGTCATAAAATTTGAGTTTGATTTCCACCTCAGCTATAGACTGACTGCCTATGGCATAAGGAAGACAACTGAACAACTCATGCTTACCTTTTGCCCTTCATTTTTCACATACAACTTCTGAGAATGTGTTCACTGTTGATTTGTAGTGTAGCAATGTCCGGAAACACAGTCTAGTCTAGTTTAATGTTGGGCCTTATCCTCTTATGCGCTGTATCAGCAGATAAGGTGGTGGAAGTATTAATGAATTCAATCAGTAATGAAGCTTGCCATCCTGAGGCAGATAGTTTACCTCGTTTTACAGGGTTGCAGAGATCCTGACAGTAGTATTCATCTCATTCAGCTGTGGACATCTACAGTGCAGATACCTGCATTTGAATTAGCCCGTGGGAAGAAATAAGTGCTTGTGCACCAGTTAGGAGAGAGTTTTTCTTACTGGATGTTGGTGTCCCTGTAGGTCTGGGCTGTTACGTTATCCCAGATTCCTCTTCCCCTCCCATTGCCCCAAGTGATGGAGAGTTCATTATTTTACATGACGACTGTATATGAGGTCATCACTCACACACACAGTCAGTCTTGTTGCTACAGGAATCTTACCCTGACCCTCTTCAAGCACCTTCAGTGTGTCTAGTTTGTCATGCTCACTTAGTGAAATCCAGAGCAATAGAAAGCTACTATTTCTCTTTTATAAGATCGTAATCTGGCAATTTAGGTTACAGTGTTGTAGTTTATATCATTTAGGTTCTCTTTGCTATTTGAAAATATAGCCTATGCATTTATGTATCAATAATTAGAACAAAAGGCGCTCCTGTCCATCCTTTCAGACACACCTGTAATAAACGGGAAAAGCAAGTAAAGCTTGGTAGCAAACCAGAAATTGAACCAAAGCTGGGTCCAGGTTTCCTTTTCTTGAACCCAAACAGAAAAAAATAAATGTATGTTTTACTGGTTTAAAAGCCCACAAAAGGAGTGCTCACGTCGTTCTTCTCATTTATCTGTTTTCCCTGAGATAAATGGCTTCACCTCCTGCTTTTCTTTCTCCTGAAAGGAAAAACTTTTAACAGATATTTTAATGGTGCAGATGCCTTTTTGCTGCACCCTAATCTCCCACTCTGGTAATCGAGTGGGGGACAGTATGGAGCCGGGACTTACCTGCTCCCTTGCTTACTACAGAGAATGTTTTTTGTTTGGTTTTTTTTGGTTTGTTTTGTTGGTTTTTTTTT
>NW_009660707.1:0-1748 GCF_000708025.1 Charadrius vociferus | reverse complement strand
CAAAAAAACCCCACCAAAAACCTGGAAGAGATCTGTATGTATTCAGGCAGAGATCGCAACTTAAAACCCATTGTAAAGGTTTAGGCAGCATTTACCTTCAGGCAAGGGGGTGGTTTCATTAATATTGGTTACAGCCGAGTTGAATATTAAGATAGTCCATGGTTATGTACTATCACAGACAGCTATATGAGATACTTTTTATTAAATGCTGAGATTCACCACAGAGCAGGTCTGTAGTGTTGTAAACTGTTATGAAACCAGTAATCAACAGCGACTTCTTAGCTGGGCCTACAGCCAGTAACCCCAGTCTCCCTCCCAGCTCACTTTCTCTTGTTTTCTCATCAGTGTAATCACACCAACTGCAGCAGAGCTTTCACCAGTCTATATTGATGGAGACTAAGTATACATTCAACGTGCCTACCCATGCAGAAAGGAGCAATAGATTAGATTCAGTGCATGTGCTTTCAACAATGTGTAGTTCCAACTTAAGTATAATTTAAACAACACCTGAAAAAGAAACCAGGGGCCAAATTGTATCAACAAGGAAGTTAACTTGTCTTCACCATTGTGCTCATTAGTTAACATCCACGTTTTGAAAGTAATTGGTCACTTGAGTGAGCAGATTGCCTGCTTGTAGACGGCTAAATCAGCACACTTTGTTTCGATAGCTACCCTGAATGCTCAAGATAGAAACAGCAATATCTTTAATATACAAATTAAAGTGTAACTTTCTAACACTTTCAACTGGGCTTCCTCATTCATCTTGATTAGTTCTCGACTAATTATCAACATAATGAATCATGCATTAGATTTTGCAAGGGGAGCTGTACCTGGTACAGTCATTAACCTCAGGTGTTGCAAGACCAGGCTACGCAAGAACTGAACAGTGGAGCTCTACCTCTCTTAGCAGTTCAGTTATTATCACATTATATTGATCTTACTTGCTACATCATTTGAACAAGATGAAGTCCATTAACCTAGTAATAGTAGTAAGATACTGTTGCCTGTAGTAAAACTGAACTCAACATTTCCTAGCGAGTGTCTCAGTGATTGAGAGTTCCCAAGAGTGGAGTTTTTTTGCTCGCTTGTTTCCTTTAAGGAAACACATTTCATAGCACTCTCCTTGGCTTTCCAGTAATTTAGCATTGATAATGTGCCGCTTAATTATAAATTAAAGAACTTCTTTTACTAGTAACATAAGAATCGGCATCCCCCAACAATCCTTGAAAATGGTTTTGAATTTTGAGCTTAGAAAGCTTGCAGCACAAACGTCAATGTGAAAAATAACATAGCGTGCATCATTTGCTAGATAGGAAAGGAAAAGCTTGGATGACTTTGTGAAAAAGGAGTATTGGTGTTCATTTCTAACATAGCTTTCTTCTTGTATCTTATATTATTTAATTTCCATAGCAACCCACAGGAGCAAGAAGCCAGTGTTTTCAGAAAATCTGAATTGATACAATTCACAAGAGACACCACAATAGACTAGGAATAGCGCAGAAAATAAAGTCAGGGAAATTCTACGTTACCAGTGACTCAAAGTTCCAAAAAAGCTGTATCAGATTTCAACAAGTTCAAGCATCCTATAAAGTACTCGTTGCCAATGTTTATGCCATAATCTTTACAGCATTATAACCCCAAATCTGATAAATTGCATGCATCGATACTTTAAGTTACTACTGAAGAGTCAACTTTGCTCTCAAATCTTTCCATCAGTGCCTAAACTGAAAAAAACAACAAAAAAAAAA
>NW_009660706.1:0-1742 GCF_000708025.1 Charadrius vociferus | reverse complement strand
TTCATGTTCCTCCTTAAAGTCAGACAGTCCCACCAATCCTCAAGTACAAAGACCCTCCTCAGTCAGACCCTCCTTCTGACTCTTGTGATGTTACAAAGAATAATGTGGTCTTCCTAGCAACCACAGGGCTTGGAGTTTTGCTGTATGTGGTAAGCTCAGCTCTGCTTAGGCAAGCATCCAAGAACCTGGACCCTACGTATCATAAAGCTGGCCCTCAGCTAATGTGTTTACATTAGAACTATGTCGTATTACTTCATAGTATGAGAAATGCAGCTCAGCAATTCAGCTTTTCATCTAAGCTAGTCATGTACTAAAGTAGAAATTCTTATCCCTGATTCTCAGCAAGATAATTCTTTTACAGATGTTTTCATGGCAAACTGATTTCCCTCGTGTTTCACTGTAGTTACAGTCAGCACTGTTAATTTATTTTTCCTTCTACAAGGCAATAAACTGTTGCACACTTTCCCTGGAAGGGAGAGATATTACTGATTTATGTTGCATAACAGGAGAGTCCGATACCAACCATTGATACAGATGAGCAAAGATCACTGCAGAATCTTGATGAAATCAACACAACAAACTGCAAAATATCGCTAGCTTAGCAGGTCACAATAGCATCCTCTACCTTAACATTTATTTTCACTATCTTCAGAGCAATTTACTTGCGCTATATAACTACTTAAGCAGTACCTTTAGAAAAATCATGATGCTTAATATTTCACAATTGCCAAATGTCTGGAATTCAGATTGAAAACATCCAGGTTACAGCAGCTATTCACAGCACAGTTCCATGAGAAGTAGGATTTGGCATGGCTGCAGAATACGGATGCCAAGAAGGACATGTATAGCACTAACATAGAGGAAATCATCTCTCAAGCATCAATACAGAAAGGCAAGGCTTCCCAGCGTCTTGAAGGACAACAGAAAGAGAGGATCTTCCAGGAGACCTTTCACTTCAGACAAACCAGACCGCATAGAGGAGAAGCACTCTTCTTTGACTGTCCAAAAAAGCCTAGAGAAGGCTCTATTTAAACCTGGTATCACACAGAATAGTGTGATTCCTTGTCTCCTCCATTAAAACACCATGTTTAGTTTAGATATTGAACAGATGAGGTAATAGGAGCAACTGATGAGGAAGAGGGACCAATCTAAATTGCACTTGCTGCTAAGACAGGATCCCTTCTCAACAGTAGTCAGACCATTCAATTCCTACATGGAGTTGCTGTTCTAGAACAGCACACAGAACTAAAGGAGTGGGACCAGTCCATATTCTCTGTGGGAGAGAGTAACTTGAAAGGTTTGTAGTGTGATGACACAGGGTTAATTGTCTGCATTCACAGCTTCATCATAGGCCTGCTAGGAAGCAGCCAAGAAGGATATCCAACAGCTCCAGATAAAATATCTCCCAATAAGCATGGTAGGAGGCTAGTACACAATGCCTCCAGTCACACAGTTGAAAAGACTGCTTTCCCATTTCCCTCAGAGTCACACTGCTTTTATGCCAAGCTTGGGAAAGAACAGACCAAATGGACCTGGCTTATGGGGACAGGGACCTCACCTGCACAAGCAGGGACAATGAAACAGGTCAGTGGGTTCCTGCTTAGGACTAAGACTAGCGCTAGTGGTTTTACTAAGTTTCCAGGAGACAGCATCCTTAGAACAGATGAAGGTACCCGCTTAGGCTAGTTTTCGCAGTTCCCTCTTTCAGGCTTCACTGTTTCCCTTGCTTTGGAGATTTCACA
>NW_009660705.1:0-1745 GCF_000708025.1 Charadrius vociferus | reverse complement strand
CATCTGAGCTCATTCAGTGACATCACTCAGGCTGGGCAGAGTCCTCAAATATCACTGCTGTATGTCAAAGCAAAAAAGCTAAATATCCGACTTTTAAGGGTCATTTGCCTGTCTGCATCCCAGTGCCAGCTCTCCTACCAAAGAAAAAGTTTGCAAGGTCCCACTGGCACATCCACAGCCAGCCTTTCCATTAGCAGTGCCTTGACCAGTAACACGGGCACCAAGAAACCGAATCGTTATGGTATTAAAACACTTTTGCTTCCAACAATCATGAGAGTAGTGAACTTTCTGGTCTAGCAGGGTTTGTCCGGATTCAGAGGAATATTTCCACTGCAGCAACAAACAACTCCTTCACAGGGTTGTGGTCGTTGCCTAACCAGAACGTCCTTACCACCCAAGGCTAATGCTTGTGTCCTCCAGTGCTGTCACACCACCCACATTGTCTACTAGGTCTACTGCAGTTCACTTGCCTAACGTAGATGCTAACACAGCATCAGACTAATCCAATTTTGCCAAAACTGCTGCATATGGTTTTGGGTATTTCAGAGCTTCTGCAATATCTCGAGATTTTCTTGTAGGGACTGTTTGCAAAGACACTTGCCAACTTCAGCCCATATTCCACACAGGTTATGCTTTATCATCAACTCCATGGCTCATACGTTAGTCTGGACACAGTTTCAGTTCACACTGAGTAATTCCTCTCCTGAGCAGAGGCTCAAATAGTGTTGTAACAGCACTCCCATCTAACCAATGTAGCTATGCCAGCAGACAGATGAAGAATAGATGCAAAAATAACAAGTGAAACTGCTTTTACACAGAATAGCCTTTTTCATTTTGAGTATGCATTTTAACTAACATGAAATCCTATTAATCCAAACAAATCAGCAAGCCAAATGCCTGCTACCGCCTCTGCAGCTCTTACTGCAAGAATGTGTGCTTAGCACAACTTTACATGTGCGTGTCTTACACCGAAACACTCATCTGCAGTGGAAAAAACCTCAGCAGTATCTTCATAGAGCACATGCATGCCTTATCAACCACCACATTGCAATAATACAAACTTTCACTAATCCAAGAAGCAGTATGTTCCCTGGAAGGGTTTGAATTCCTGAGATTTAACTGTGTATCAGTACGACACCAAGCTTCCACACTGGAACCACTTTTCATTGTGGAAATAGCAGTATGCAGTATTAATAAAAGCTCCAAGCACAAAGACACATTCAAAGCCTCGTACTTGCCAGTGAATGGAAGACTTGCAAAAATTCTTACTATCCTTAAACACATTTCAGGACTGCTATATTACAGCACAAGCCCTGTGCATCCAAACTCGCAATGAAAATGCTGTGTTAGCTTAGTGACACGGACTGAGCTACCACCACAATAGAGCACTAAGATAAACACAGTCAATGGTTGATTACATTTCACAGTCATAATATCCTGTGAGCAGGATAGGTCTGTTGAGGAAATACTTGTCTGTTCTGAATCTGTACTCCTTTAGGGGAGGTTAAGATGAAGTCACATGCTCACAGAGAAAAATGCACCTCCATTAATAAGAATGCAGGTCCTGACAACTTAAATAAATTCCATATAATAAAATAACAAAGTGTCCTAGGGGAAAGGAAGAGCTGACAGGTGGCATTTATGAAATATATTTTAAGGGTGTGCTGTACTCATTAAGAGCTTCTCAGACCAGTGGTTCCTGCACAGTTGCTGTGTCTACAAAGAAAACAGGCACTAACCTTGCA
>NW_009660704.1:0-1741 GCF_000708025.1 Charadrius vociferus | reverse complement strand
GTTTGATGCACCCCAGGATGCGGTTTGTTGCCTTGGCTACCTGGGCACACTGATGACTCATATTGAGCCTTCTGTCGACCAGCATCCCCAGAGGATACAGAAACGTTGTATGAGTAGATCAGTGTTCACTGTGGCGAAGTTATCTGTAGTGGCCTATACAGGATCGTTCTCAGCCCTATGCATTTCAACTATTCATGAATGAGTGGGAAATAGGGTGAGGAACTGAATCACAACTGGTGCAATGCAAAATGAAAGTCCATTGCCAAATGTTGTAGACGGGTCTCCTGACATTAAGTGACTGGGTGATAAAATTAGAGCTGAAATTCGATGTCAGCAAATGCAAAGTAATGCACATAAGGAAAACCAACCGTAACTACACATATACAGTAATAGGCTCTAAATTTGTTATTACCTCTTGGAAAACTTGTGAATAGTTCTTTATAAACATCAGCTCAGCGCTCAGTGGCAGTCAGAAAGGAGAATCAAATAGCAGAAAGCAATAGAAAAGAAAGTAGAATACATCATTATGCCACTGTACAAATCCTTTGTGTCCTGCATCCTCAGTGCTATGCACAGTTCTTTCTCCTCATCTCAGAAAAGAAGTAGTTGAATCAGAACAAGTACAGAGAAAGGAGTCAAAGATAATCAAAGATATGGATGGCTTTGGAGTAAGGAGAGATCAAAAAAATTCACCCTTGGAAAGGAGACAGTTGATGACAGAATTATAGAAAAAAATAAAATCACAAATTGCTTGGAAAAGATTAATATAAAATAATTAATCCCACTTCTTATTATATAAGAACAATGGAAGATCAACCCAAATTATCAGATCACAGACTAAGGGGTTGCCTTTCATCACAAACTGAAGGAAGGACATTTTCCACACAAATCAGAATTAAACCAGGGTACTCAATGCCCAGAACATGCTGGAGAGGTGAGGCCTATACATGTGTCAAAAGCTGATTAGGCACATTCAGGGAAAAAGTGTCCATCAAAGGCTATGAAACACAAGATTTCAGCTACAATAAAATTTTCCCAGGAAGTCCCAGGCAATATTGCCAGGAGATGTCAAGCACTTACGTTTGCTGCTTTAAACATGCCGATTTATTACTATTTACATTTGCTAAACTCAGCTGTAAATCACATAGTTGGAAAATTAGAAACATAGAAGTCTAACTTACACAATGGGAAAGAGATCAAAATGTTAGCTCTAGGCTTAATGTACATATTATAATTTCAACCCACTATTTGTTGAATTGAAATACGTCAATTGAGGTTTGGTTGCATTCAGGTTTTAGAATTCATATGAAATGATTCAGTTAGGTATGCTATCTGTTCCAGATGAAAGGGAAGGCATAATGTTAGACACTTCCACCTAAAATATTGAGAATCAATATGAGTGATGGTCAGCTACCATGCTAGATTTCTAGGCTTACTCTCAGCAGTTCACAATCCAAGATTTCCTTACAACTTTATTAATTGTGAGAAATATGGGCTATGATCGGAGTTGGGCCAGGAAAACTTTTATTGTTTAATTATGAGTAAATTGGCTATAACAAAATGTCAAAATACTTTATGGATTTGGTTCTGAAATCTTTAAAAAGTCAAAAAGTCACACTAGTCAGCCAATCTTTGCTGGTAAAAAGTCATTAATACTTAAGTACTGAAACAACTGCAGGGAAATAAAAGCCCTCTTAAATGAAAGGAAGGATGTGTTATGTTAATTGTTACATTTCTAAAA
>NW_009660703.1:0-1740 GCF_000708025.1 Charadrius vociferus | reverse complement strand
TTTTTTTTTTTTTTTTTTTTGTGGCATCCACTCATACCATGCACACTTTGCGGTTGTGTGTATTAAAAATATTAATTATTTCATAAATGTTTGTTTGTTTTTCTTTAGAGGTTGATATTGTAGGAAATATTCAAGCAACATCTCCCTGTTTACATCCCAGTGATCTTATAAAAGTGGCAGATCTGATCCAGAAGGAGGGGTTTGATTCTGTCTTCTCAGTTGTGAGACGGCATCAATTTAGATGGAGCGAGGTAAAAAAAGGAGGTAATACTTAGCTGTTTCTGGTTACAATTATACTTAACCAATTTTTTTTCCAAATGGTTTATTTTCATACCCATGGTATTTAGATTAGGAAGGGATATCAGAGGCAGGGGCTGAGTTCTTGGAGAGGTGTGAGATGGCTTAGAAATTCCTTTTTAGTAGTGCTGTTTTGATATTACATTGCTTAGCATTTCTGTAATTGTTTTGTCAAATTGATAAGGTATTGAAAATTAAAATGTTATTACCTGGTCTAGGACCAAAATATAGCTCCCAAAAACTTTACATGTTAACTTCTGCTTCGCAGGTATTCATGTGCATATAGCTATGACACTGAAGTCCTGTCTTAACTAGGAAGGTGTTTGTTTTTACTATGCAGATGTAACAAATGACAAATAATGTGAGGTAAAGTCTTAGTGAAGATGGGTTGTCAACTTCTTAACCTGGAGACTTAGGTTTTGTTTCAGCCTGCTAATTTGGCTGCTGACTTATGTCACATTGCAAACTGTCTTTGAGTCATGAGGGCTGAACTCATGTTAATGAGCTCGTACAGAAGAATATGACTATTTTTCCCCAAGAAAATATGACTCTCAACTACAGTTGCCAAGATGACTAAAGACTGAAATCTTTACTTACGAATAAAGATTGTACCTTTTGTTTTGTGCAAAGAACTATTTCACGTTATCGATGTTGTTTTTCTTCCTGTGATTAAAGCAGAAATGTTTGCTGCTTTTTCTCCAAATGGTTAGTGCATATATTGCCACATTGTTATTTTTCAAAAACAAATGTGTTACTCAGATAGTACAATTATTCTGCTGAAATGAAAAAAAATCATCTAAAGCACTTTATATGAGTTCACAAAGCATCTTGCTGTAAAAGAGCATGTGAAATGAATGAAGCTTGGTATTAGAGCTAAGTTGGAATAAAAGTTAGGCCTTTGTTTAGAATAAACAGCTGACTTGAACATTCTCATTGTTCCTCATAAGAGAAGAAATAATGTGACACAGTTTGTTCATAAAGTGTAAGAGGGGCATTAAAATGGTGAGTGGCAGTTTTGTGTTCTGTGGATTACATTTTAGGGAACTTAGTGAAAGTCCACTTCACATCTTGAGATGCTAGAACGGACATCTGTGAAAGACTAAACCTTATCTGGATGTACTGTGTGGCTTTCTGAAGTCATTGTGTGCCACCTAGGCTCTATAGGTTGATTATTAAAATAAAAAAGCCTCAAGGCCTACCTAAAAGAGCAAATAATTCTTTAGTATAAAATGACATCTAAGTCTTTTAATGTGGCGAGAGATAAGGAATCATTCAGTTGCAAGGACTATATGCAAGGAGAACAAGGAACACAGTGTGCAAACATTAGCAGCTTAAGGGTAAAAGCAAATGGCCTTTCAGGAGCGTGGTGTTTCAGTTGACAGCAATTTGCAGGAGCTTTATACAGTTTAGCATTGCACTCTTTTTTTTCTTTCTTTTTTTTTT
>NW_009660702.1:0-1717 GCF_000708025.1 Charadrius vociferus | reverse complement strand
GGACACAGCCCCTTAGGGCCAGCAGGGACCTGCCCAGCGCCAGGTTCCCCTGCGCCAGCCATGCAGGGCCACCCCACGCTGCTTGGGCCCCGGTGCACAAACATGGAGCCCAGGCAGCCCCTGCTTGCCCAGGCAGCGCTGGGCTTCCCCCCTGCCTGCATTCCCCTGCCCTGCTCTGCAAACTGGAAATCTGGGGCAGGGAAAGGGCTGGGCCAGGGCCAGAGACATGGCCTCTGCACAGACTGACACAGACAGTCCTCGCTAAGGTTGGGGACAGGAGACACGCATCACCACTCGCGTGTCCTGCCTCCTTTGTGCCAGCTCTTGCTGCTCGATAGCTCCTCAGAGGTGTGAGAGCAAGAGACTGCCCGATGCTCAGAGGACAGGAGGAACCGTCACAGAGAACCACGTGGTGTGCGGCGAACCGCAGGGCATGAGGGGGGCCAAGACGCCCTCCATGGGCTGAGTTGCCCCCAGGACAGGCTGCCCGGTCCTGCTGCCCTTGCCCTGGGCTGCCAGCGGGTACCAGGAGCCGCATGGTGTGGGGAGCCCTGCAGGCTCTGCCAGTCTCTCATGGCCATCTTTGTTTCAGCTGCTGGCCTCCGGCGACATCAACGCAGAGGAGTTTGCTGGCCTGTACAAAGTCCAGAGGTACCTGAGGCGGCCAAGCCTGGTGCTGTTCTCGCTGGTGCTCAGGGGCCTTATCACGCTGTCGCAGAGACCTGAGACGGTGAGCAGGGCATATTCAAGCAAAGCCATGTTGGCAGCCTGGGGCTGAGGCAGTGGGTAATGCGGTGACTTGGAGTGGACTGGGAGTGAGGAGGTAGCTGACAGCTGCAAATGCCCTCGCTGTTCCCTTCATGGGCCCCAGGGCTCTTCAGGCTCAGACCTTGCTGCTGCAGCGCAAGGAGAAAGGCTTCCTCAAACACCTGCAGGAGCTCTGGCTCCTGGCACGCCGTTGTGGTGCTGGGCAGGAGTTTCTGCTCTGCACCAAGGCAGCCAGCGCCAAACGGCCGCAGTCAAGGGAGCACTGTTCCCAGAAGAAGCGTCGTGCTGAGAGGAGGAGGATGAGCCGGAGTCCAGGGTGCAGCTGATGCTACGGGCTGACTCTGGGGCCTGGGGCAGTGGGCTGCTGTCCTGAAGGGGTCACAGCCCGCTCATTCCCATTTTGGAGATCTCTGCCCTTCCCTTCACCCTTGTGGTGCATGAGCCATAGGGGTCCGCAGAGTGCTGCCACGGAGGGGCCTGGTGGCTGCCTGGGGAGCTTGCTAGGCCCGGAGGGCTACCAAACCATCTGCCTGTTTGGGCCACCAAGCCATCGCCCATTTGGGCCAGTCGGAAAAGAGGGTGGCTGAGCAGGGGACAATTTCCCTACCCCGTGCTATCCCCATGTCCCCATCAGTGCGCTCATGGCTACTGGCTGCAAGGAGGCTGCGGCAGGGCTTCCTGTGCCACCTACCAGGAAGCCAGATGGGAGCCTGGTGCTTAGTGGCCAGAACATTTTTGCCAGGGTAGTCTTTCACTTTCACAAAAGGAAATTCTGTGCTTCATACAGGCAAGAAAAATGCTGGTCCTGCTGCCGGACATCATGGAGACCCAGCAGAATGCCAGCACTGGCAACAAGATAAAGGCCCTGCTTGTCTTCAGAAATGTGCTGGGTCATACGAAGAGGAAGGAAGCCAGCCTCATCGCTCTGCAGCTGGCGGAGAAGCTCCTG
>NW_009660701.1:0-1740 GCF_000708025.1 Charadrius vociferus | reverse complement strand
CTTTACAAACATTAATTAATTAAGTCTTCTGATACCTTTGTGAGAAAGGCAAGACTTATTAGACATACTTCAGTTCTGGGAAAAGAGAATGACTAAAGCCAGCTTTTTCTAAAGTGTTAATAAGTTTTGATTGTTTGTATTAGATATACGTGTAATACAGTTCTAGAATTAGAGGCAGGCCGAATTTTGTGCATCCGCCTGCAGACCCTTGTATGAACAACATTAAATCAAGGCATGCAAAATTAAAATCCGCTTTTGAAACTGCTTCTAATGCATAACCTTGGAAAAATCATTGTCAGAAATAGAGTCAAGAATGTGAATGCTTCAGCCTACTTCCACCAAGAATGGTGACAGTGAGTGAAATTAAACCCACTGGGGTAAACTCAGTATTGATAGGAGGCAAGTAAGTTGGAGGGCATCAGACAAAATTAGGGAGGTCTCAAAACACCACTGCTTTAGTCTAGTCTCACTTCGGATATTTAGGAAACCAGACATATAATCTCCATCTCAGTAGGAGATCTAAATGTTCACAGTCTTTTCTTTCTGCTGCTGTCTGCCTTTTTTTGCCCAAAGACATAATAACTATTTTAGGTAACTTCACACTGTGACAAGGCCTGTGTTATGTAAATGAAATGAAGATATTCAAGAATGAATTAACAGATGATTGTGAGGCAGGACACTTTTGGGAAAAATGGTGAAGTGCTTTTTAGCAGCATCTAAAACTTGTTTTGCGATGTTGATTCAAGCATGTAGTATTTTCTGGTGACTTCTCTGAACCTAAAACTTATTTCCTTGTTTATATCTGTCTAAATGCATACCTGGTTGGACAGTCCAATTTATCCCATGATGCTCATCCTCGTGCTCCAGTAAGTTTGTTCAGTCAGTCCTGTAAAGTCCTGTAAAAGCTAAAAGGGCAGATCTTAAGTTATGTGAGAAAGTGTACTGTGCAGGCAAGAAAATTTCTGTGTAGAGCCACATTTATAGGTGGCATTTTTAAGAATGGTAGTCTTACATCTTCCATGTTGCTTACACTGTATGTTACATAAGAAACAACCCAGCATGCACAAGACCTCTTCATGGAAGACTGCTATGCTACCTGCAGCAAACCTTCAGGAGCCAATCTATTTCAGAGAAATGGGAAGTGCGATGAAAGAGAAGATAAGGTGAGAACACCTTCTTAACAGTGACAGGAAGGTCCACCTGCCCAAGACCATGGTTACCATAAATCTTACAGGGAAGAAACAGCAGTCTATGTGGACATCTTGTAGAGCTGGAGAAGGAGCCAGTGGTTAGGGGAGTAGCTGAAAAGACAGGGATGAGATGAGGGCTAGAGTACAGGAGATCCTTGGTCAGATTTCTGTAGGCCACAAACATCCTGTGCGTCACTGGCCAAGTTTGTGCACATGATCTTGGACAAGGTGCTCTCTGTCTGCCAGTTATTAACCGATTTTAACTTTAGGTGTCAAACTTGAGTGGTCCATTGGCTACAAAAGAATCTCAATATTTCAGATGCCACTGCTCTGGTCCACATCTTAATTCTGTGTTTAGGGAAGATGGTAAGAATCATCTCTTCTAAATCCTCTCCTTTCCACTTGAATAGGAAGCTAATTTTCTACCTGCACCATCAAATAATTTTCTCTAGATCTGTGCAGTTTCTCGACCCCACAGGGTTGTGGTGGAATTTAACAATTCTACCTGTGATGAAAGGCCACAATGGTGCTCAGAAGTAGCTGCCAAAAC
>NW_009660700.1:0-1737 GCF_000708025.1 Charadrius vociferus | reverse complement strand
GAGTCTGTCTGGATGCCCCAGGTAGTTCCTGGCTAAGAAAGAAGTCTTTTTGGTTAAGCCTGAAGCTACTTGAACTCCTTGAGTTCATGAGCCTCTTTGTCTTCTATAGAAGTAAAAGTGAACTGAAACTATCGTACCTGCTTGACAGATCTCAGCTGAGACTGTTGGTGTGAGGAGCTCTACTTCAGCACCTATGGTTGTTTCTGTTTCCTGTGTGTGGTAGTAGAAGTGCGTCCATTGTAGAGAGGCACTGTTAGAGATGTCTTTACAGACTTGTATTCCAGGAACTTGGTTCCAGTCCATCATAGGCCCTGTCCCTGGGGCAGGAGGGAGTGCTCCTCTCCCAGTGGGATCCTTTCCAAGGTCTTACTTGTCTGTGTACTGTAATTGGTGTCATTTTTTTCCCAGCCAATTGCAAAGGCACAATATTGTTGTCTTTGAGTGAAGATACAGAGCTCTGTTGTGTCTCTAAAGAGACAGGTTGTATAATTGGGTGAGAGTGATTTTTGTTTCCTGACTTCAGGGAGACAAAATAGGGTAGGATCTGCTTTAAAAAGACAGCACTCTTATCTTGGTGGTTTTGTTGATCCAAGCTGAAGCCACTGTAGTACTTTCGTCTCTTTGCTATAGCCCATTTATGTACTTGAGTTTGCAAACTCTACAGGTTACGAAGGTGCTCTTTCAGAATGAATGGATCTGACATGTTTGGGAAGGACTAGTTCAATATTTTTAGGAGATGGAACTAAAGAGGAGCACCAGACATCCTCATAATCCTTTCTCTGAGGAAGTATGTGCTTTCAGTTGATGGGGAAGGATGAAAAACTAATTCTTCTTTATGTAGGTGTAAGCATGGCACTTAATTTATCTCCTGGATGCACAGAGATGCCTTCTGTAGGAAACATCCATGTGAACTGATCTGTTCATCAGATGGCTTAGTAAGATTTTGCTGTTCACTGTGTTTACATTCTTCTCGCTTTTGTTCATTTTTCCAGACTGTTTCTTGAATAGCAGGTCTTGTCCTGGAAAAAGAGAATTGAAGGAGGAGGACTGAAGAGAACATTAGAGCAGATGTTAGACTCTAGGTGGAAAGCAGTACCTCTGGACAACAGGTTGTGGGGAGTTGGTAGCTGTGTAGGATGTGGGGTTTTCCAGTTATGATATGGCATCTCTTTCTGTCTCCCAGATTGGACTCCTAGTCTAGCATGAGTAGGACAGGAGAACTTCACTGCAGGACCCAGTCAGAAGAAGTTCTAGTCTGGGATAAAGGACAGTATATAAGTGCATAATGTTTTGTGTAATTGCCCAAAACCCCTGAGAAGCTAAAGACAATGGAAGTACGTGAAGGTCGTTCCTCTGAGTAGCTTTGTCCATGTATATTTCATCATAGGAAAGCTGATGCTCTGTTTTAATAGCAGAGACAGCAAATCAACTCACCTTTAGTGAGAAACGATAATATTCTAAATGTAATGTTCAGGATGACCATGCCACATGTCATGGACAAGTGGAATTTCTCTAGCCAGGGAACTGCATGGCATGTGCATTTATGAAGCACAAATTATCCTTAGATTTATCAAAGAGAGCTAGATGTCAAACCAATTGACTGTATGGCAGCCAGTTTCTTCAGATGCTCCTTTGTAAAGAGCCAAGAAGTTTCTTAAGAGAATCCTTCTCTGAGATGGTTTGTGCCTTGGAGTCTTTACTGTGCGCAGAACTGTTGCGCTGGCTTTCTGTGCTGAG
>NW_009660699.1:0-1734 GCF_000708025.1 Charadrius vociferus | reverse complement strand
TTTTTTTTTTTACCTACAGGAAGAAATCTCTGTGGTTTTGGTTATTGTATTTGTTTCTAGATGACAACTTGGGCTTCATTAGAAGTCTGAAGATTCAACATCAGTAAGACACTTAATGCTTGGAATTATTAATTCAGGTCTCTTGTCTCAAGTTATTCACTTTGGATGTCTGCATCTTTCCACAAGCATCCTTTGCTGATTAAGTCACAGAGAGGTGGGTGAGAGAACCCGTGAAATAAAGGCAAACTTCCCTATGAGAGGATAAAAAACCTGAATTTGGAGATTACCCTTATTAAATAAGACAGTTTGTCCTTATTAAATAAGCTTAATTTAAGCTCTAAAGAACAGATCACGCAAAATGGAATAAATGTGGTTCTCAAATGACGTTTAACCTGGAATTTAGCCAACGGCAATGGTAAACGTCTACATACCTCTGTATGCTTCTAGTGAGCGTGTAACACATTTGGTTGTCATTATTATATGCTTGTGTATATAGTTCCACAGAGACACAGTAGTCTCTGATCCTATGAACATATCCTAACATAGTTTGAGAGGATATAATCTTTCAATTAAGTCAATGTTTTATACTTGAAATGATTTATTTCAATCAAACTATTTGCCATTTTGGTGTGTGGCTTTCATAGCATTGATACATTGTGATAATAACGAATTCAAACAGACATACTGATGTTAGTAATAGCATCCTGTTACACCATTATGGCACGGATTAAAAAAAGCATTTATCATCTTTACCAATATGTTTTCAATCACAAGCATAAGATTGTTTTGAAAGGATTTTCCCAAAATTGTTGAGCAATCAGTGCTTTCTAACCTCACGTGAATATTTCTTTGTACAGCTCACTTCCACTTGGTTTCACATCACACTGTAATCCGTTTCCAGTGAATGTGCTTTCTAAGTCAGATAATAGTCTGCATTATTGTATGGCAGTATGAACCAGGGATGCAGAATAGAGCTACAGAGAGCCACATAAAATTTTTTCCTCGGTGGAGTCTTACATCCTTTATCCACAGTAGATTTACACACTAGAGTGACAAAGATCTCCCTGGGCACTTGAGAAGTATTGCCCAAATCTGAATTCCCTTAAAAACCAAAGAATTTTTCTAATTACTTTTATGATCACAGACCTGGGGAAAAAGTTATTTCTTTAAAGGCTTCAATAACTTGCATTATTTTAACTGTTTACTTCTTTGTACTAGTGTCTGCAGTTCCACTGCAGAAAATTTGAAACAGCTCTTTGGAAAGCATTTGAAACGATTTTTTATGCTGACCCCTTGCTTGCATAATTAGATCATATCTAGCAAATATTTAGGAGTGTCCTCACCCTGATTAATTGACCTAGTGCCAAGGGAACACCTTAAGCTAAATATTGAAATGTTAGTGAAGAGGTAATGTCTTTTTTAAGTTCAGCTAAGATAATTGGAAAGAAAAAAAAACCCTCTTGGGCAGGGAGCCCTTTTTTCAGGTCTGCTGAACATGTTTGCAAGTCTTTTTCAGCATTAAAATTACTTGGCACTTGGTCAATTCTCACTCTTCTTTCAATAGACGACCTTTTTCTGTATATAGCAATCAAGTCCCTTACTGATTTAAACTCTGTCTTCAGTCTTATTTGTCTCTTCCCTTAAAACAGGTATTTCAAATTGTTTGGTATACTAAGAACTGATTTCTTGGTTTGTTCTTCGTTCACGTTTCCAGTGCTCTTTCTGCCTTTTTTT
>NW_009660698.1:0-1734 GCF_000708025.1 Charadrius vociferus | reverse complement strand
CTAGACAATTCTACGATTCTATGATTTTATGCATATTCATCAGGCTACTGGCTATTCTGCTACAGTCTTGAAGCTAAAACCAACACAGAGCTGAAGAATTTTACAACTGAAAGATTTGCTGAAACATAAACATTTCTGCAAAACTTATCAGTTTCAATGATAAAACTGCACAGTTTTGATCTGCCACACGATTTGTGTATCCTGTGGTTGTTATGACTTTTCAGATCCAGTTTTCAAGGTCTATCTGTTGTACTAATGGTATTTCTACCAACTCCAAAAATTGGTGCTGTCCATTTCAATATTATTAATGCTTTACTTCTTTTGTTTGTCTTTTCTTTATGGAAAAGGACATTATTTTGCAATATCAATCTCTTGCTAAGTTTAGAACATTTCAAATTTGGTGGGGGTGCTAGAACAGGTTGCCTAGAACTAGACAGATTATTTTCTTTTTCTGTGAAAACATTTTATGTAATCTACACATGCCAGTAGATTTCCTACCGAAAATGCTATCAATTAGAAATAAATTTATGGATATCACTAATAAATTAAAATATGTTTTCTTTAATGTAATGAAAATATATAACAACCTTACAGTCACTGAACTTCCTTACTGAAAAATGAACCATTTGATGAGGTAAACAATAGCAGAATTACCTTTCTTCTGTGGAACACTTAATATGCATTATTCAGTTCTTACAACCTGTACCAAACTCTTTTCATTTTTTCTGAATTTTATTCTGCAGATAAATGGGTGAAATTCTAGCTGTGTTGCTAAACTTTGATAAATCTCGAGTAGGGATTTTTATTTCTGATCCTGAATCACTGGCAAAGTATACCCTTGCAGTTCAAGTAGCCCATCTCTATTTTTTATTTGGAAATATTTTTTTTATAATCTGGTAGATTTTAGTGGAAATTAGTAAGAAACTGGAGATTTTTTTCGAAAAGGAAAATCACCAGTCATAGAAATAAATTATACATATAACCCACTTCTTCTCAGTCACGTGATGATAGCTTTCTACTCTAAAAGATACTTTCCCTAAGACATGTAAGGTGTTCTCCTTTCTGCTAGCATGACTGAGGTTAGTCAGTTTTGTTATGTTGAGGTACATGAATCTGTTTCATATCACTTTAAAAGACAGCCTTCTTGCTTCATTTTACTATAGTCTGTGAATTCGTTTCATGTCCAATATTCAACACACTCACGTCATGACTTTAAAAATAAAACAAAACAAAGCAAAGCAAAGCAAAACTAAACAAAAGAAAACTTGTTTCCTGTTTCTCTTGTCCTTATCAATATACAATATAAGAACAATGGGACTTTGCACAATAAGGTATAATGTTATAAACATATTTTTTATCAGGTCAGGTAAGGGTAAGAAACTTTCTGTCACAATGATCTGTTATGTGTGTGATATCAGTCAGTGGGCTAAACACAAGCAGTCAATTACTGGATTATTGAAGCCATGTACTTCTGAAATCCCAGTTTTCTTTTTCATAGAATATATGCTGCCAAAACTTTTAAAATAATCTTTACAATTAATAAATGTTAAGAATTTATAAAAGAGAACAATGTGACATTTTTTTGCACTATAACTGATTTAGAACTGATAAATTTATATGTTATCATAATTTCTTTTTTAGGACTAGAATAGCAAAGGAGCTCCTAGGACTTGAAGCACCTCTTGCATGAGGAAAGGCTGAGGGACTTTGGGTCTCTTTAGCCTAGAGAAAAGA
>NW_009660697.1:0-1732 GCF_000708025.1 Charadrius vociferus | reverse complement strand
CCCATACATCCATGTACCAGATTATTTTTTTTTCTTATAGTAGCTATTTCTTCCTGTTCATTATTTTGGAGGATTTAGCTTTCAAGTGCAGTACGTATTCAATCTTTAATTTACATCATGCCCATTAATTCAAAGCAATTGTTCAGATTTTCACTGGTTTGTGTCCTTTTATTGCTAATACAAATTATTTTGTGGCTCTGAATTTTACATGCAATATTTTGTTAATATTTCATGAATCATTCACACCTGCGTGTATCATTCACACCCACTGAAATTTCAGAGTACTGCAAAACTGAGTTTTGGTATATCTCTGGAATGACCTGCATGGTATTTCTTTTGACTGGCTAATTGCTGGTTTAAACATGAATGTGTTCACTGATTAAAATTAGATTTAGAGAGCAATGTTCAGAGTATATGTTTTATGATATGATATATAATTATTACAGATGTTATGCATTATAGAAGAGACTGTGAATGAGCTGCAATACTTTTGTTCCTAGAGTGTAAGTAGCTCAGCTTCCATCTTAAACTCATTTTTTTTCCTCCTTTTTTAGGCGAATTTACCCTCCTGATGATAAGACATTACTTGAAAAGTATGAGAGCTTGTTAGCCACTGCTTTTCAGACTTTCCTTGCTGGGAGAGCAGCTTCACTTCAGCGGGAAATGAATAACCCTTTAAAAAGAATGAAGGTACGGAAGCACAAGAATTATTGGCTTTAGGAGTTATATATCTTGGAATTCATGATCTTGTGGATTATTTTCATGATAATCATGTGTGACGGCTAATAAATAGCATTTGGTAATGATTCCATCATTTTATTATTATTCTTTGTGCAGCTTGTGGGCCAGATCCTTGAATCTGGATGAACGGCAGTGGACCCAGGGTGGAGACAGGCTAGATGGCTTTAAGCTACTTTACCATTTCCCTGATCCTCAGCCTTACCCCTGGCCAAACCAGAGGTTGGCAGAAACTGCTTTTGAGCTGGTAATTGCCTCCTTCTTCCTCCAGTAATGTCCCCAGCCTATTCATCCACTTGTATGGACTGGAATGAGAGATACCATAAAACCAGCTCCACTAGTTTAGGGCATCCAAAAACTCTGCCTGATTGCCTACTTATATAGTCGGAGATAGTAGGAAAATGGCTATATTTAAAATAATGAACTAACGAGATTTAATTTGAGATCTGAGAAATAATTTCCTGTCTTTGTAGTTGGCATCATCCAGCAGTTTTACAGGAGTCTTTGTTCAACCCTTTCTTCAGACTTTTGTCTTTAATAAAGGTTAAGACTTGATTTTAACTTTCAATTTCATGTTGATTGCAAGCGAAGATGCACGCATCAGAAGAAATACTTCTATATCCTCCTCCCTCCTGTGGAGGGATTCATAGTCTTATTTCAGGAATTAGTAATCAAAGTAATTTCAAATTCCTACCACTTGTTACTTGAAATTTGAAAGGATAGGATATGTCTGCTTTGAATTTATTGTAATGAAATTCCCGTTTCTAGGAGGAGGACATTTTGGATCTTCTGGAGCAGTGTGAAATAGATGATGAAAAACTAATGGGAAAATGCACCAGGCAACGAGGACCTAAGGTATTTGACTTTTAGATATCAATTTTTTATTTCAATTTGTAAAGAGGTAGTCTGAGAATTTTAAGTCGGAAATTTAGTTAGCTGATCCTGGTGGAAGTCTTCTTCCTCAGACTGCCATTAGCCTTTTTTTTTTTTTTTT
>NW_009660696.1:0-1732 GCF_000708025.1 Charadrius vociferus | reverse complement strand
AAAAAAAATATAATAAACAAGGTAGGGAGAGAAAGAGGGAGATTAAGACAGGAGGGAGGAAAAAGAGAAGTGTACAAGCAGAAGCAGAGAAAAAATTTTTTAAAAGAGAAAAGGTGATTGCAATAATGAACCCCCCAGTGGGCAAAAACCTGCCCTAGATTGTGAGAGTCACTCCAAGCATCTCCAGCTCCAGGAATCTGAGACACCAGGCTGGGCTACTTTGTATGCTTCCTGATATGCCAGTACCAAGATTGCACTGTGAGCTCCCAGCTGCTTCACAGCAGTGCTGGTGATTCAGTTCTGGGAGCAGAACCAAATATTTGCCTGTGTTTGTGTGTAAAATGCATTCTGAGTTCTTTTCTTTTCCTCTGTGCAAAACCTTAAGGTGGAAAAAAAATTCTTGACAATTAAAGCTAAGAATAAACTGTCTTACTAATATTCTGTAATCTTTTTGATCCTGTTGGGGGCAAAAAAGAGGAAAGGTCTTTTCTGCAGAAATAGAATAGAACAAGGTATTATATATCGAGTTATGCAATGACTGCTCTGCTAAATATGACTATAATAAAGTAATAAAAATGATAAGAATATGTCCGTGTTACTGGCTGGGTGGAAAGCCTGCTTGTCTAATACTGGAAAACAAATTAATGGCAACTAACTGGAGTTAGTCAGCTCAAATGACTTAAGATGTAGAGCAAAAATATTGTCCATTTGGCCTTTGATTTCTGGATTACACTCATTTGACATTTTCAAGCTTTCTGCTACAGCTGAGGGACAGAAAACTGCTCTCTACTTTGAATGAAAGATGAGATTCTTCTTCAGTTTGTTGAGTTTTGGGGTTTTTTTTCAATAGCTGGAACTTTTAAAGAAAACAAGTGTAGAGACACTCACAGGAAAATTGCATGAGACGGCAACATAGAGTTTCATTGTTATTCTGTTGTTGGGACCAGAAGGAGCCATTTTCAGCATGTACACCCAGGATTTTCCAGTCATGGTGATCTGCACACCCCCTGCATATTTTTCAGCAGAGATAAAGTTCCCCTTGGAGCAAATTTAAGACTACAAATAACGTTTTTCTTATTTACCTCAAGTAGCTTCCTAACTAGTACCCCACAGTTCCATGGAGCACAGGTTGAATGCAACAGTTTTGGTTTATCTTCCCTTCCTAACAAAACCCCAAGACTTTCCAAGTGTAATTCTTCACTGAACAAGTTTTTATCTTTCCGATACACACTTACATATGCATTTCATACACATATACTTCTATATATATCTCCATAGTTTGCCAGTTTCAAGTTTTATAAACACCAATGCTGGAGGATTCTTACTAGAATTCTTACTAGTTTTTCCAACAATTAATTATTTTCATTCCAAAGAAACATGCCCTATGTTAAGTTTCAACAAATAGGAAAAACTTCCATATCACTTATTATGCGTATTTCTGCTGGAGAATTCCCCACTGTTAAAGTATTTTTTCCTTCTGTACATGAAACTTTTTACCAATGTGAGTGATGTCCTGTGTGAACACCAGAAGAATGGAAGAGAAACACAACATTATTCCCAGCAGGAAGAGGAAACTTCCTAACTTTGGTGGTTTTTTGGTTGTATTTTCCCCTTTCTTATACCGGCAGCTGCAGAGCTGTGAGATGTTTATGTAAAGAAGCATGTAATTGTGTCAGCTTCTAAAGAAGAGTATAGACTGCTTGAAGAACCTGTTGAAAGAGAACCAGTGGCA
>NW_009660695.1:0-1732 GCF_000708025.1 Charadrius vociferus | reverse complement strand
TTTTTTTCCTTTTATAAGAAATACACAGAATCTGCTGTGACCAGAGATGGAGTTGCACCAGGCGACCTCCTCAAATCTCCGTATCTGTGCATAACTGTTCTCAACAGTATACTCTCAAATGCTGGCCTTCCTTGTGTTTGACTAGACTGAAGAACTCAATTTCCAAAAGAATTTTTGATCACCCCTGGAACTACAGACATAGCATGGCATATATTTCTTACTCCGTTTCCTCCTATCATCACATGCTGGATCAATATTCACTCCCAATTTAATTCACACAATCTGCAGTAATCTTGTTCTCACTGTAATCATCACTCCCTTAATTTCCTACTAAACAATGCACATCAAAACTGACATGTCACTTGAGTCAATGATGACTTGACAACTCATCTTTCACTAACAGTTTTTGAACCTTCTCACACTCTCCTCCTCTACCTTATCCATATCTGGAAGGATTCACGTCAGTCCAAAATTTTACTACAAAATTTCACCATTCAGTATGAATACATTTAAACAAGCAAAAAGCTAATTGAAAAGTGCAAGTTCTAAGCTTTGGGGTTTTTTTTGTGCGTTTATTTTTTGGTTTAATATTTGCAAGCACAGTTCTTTATCTCTGGGCTTCTGTACTTACTTAACACAAGTCCCTGTTCAGAAAGCTGATTAGGAATGGTGTGAATAGTGGGGTGAGGACTATGAACTGCTTAGAGTTTTATTTTATCACTTTTGTTCTTGGAGACATGTTTTCTCTGTATCCGTATAGAAAGTAATCCACTTCTTAACAAGTTGTCATCTCTTCTTACACACTTTTTACTTTAAAATGGTCTGGACAAACCCAGGCAACCCAAAAATACTACTGTACTAGCTAGTAGCACAGGTGTGGAAGCATATATGAATACCCAAACATCAAAGAGAGAGGAATTGGTCATTTTTCCATTTCTGAATCAATGAATTTCTGAATTTCATCTACTAAAATTGGAACTGTAATATTCAAAATACCTTCAAAGTGAACTATGATACCAGACTTCTTATGCAAAGGCATAGTCATCTTTCCCTCCCTCCCCGAAGTAATTAACATTCCTTGCACAGGCAGCTGGACATTTGTTAATCATTAACTGTTTGTGTAATAAAGACAGGGAGAGAAACAGTTAGCCGTTCCTCACAACGGTACACCAAAAATATCTTTAAGACAAAAGATTTAGAGAATAGTGTAAAATTATTTACAGTAACAAAAAACCTGTTGTATTATCATAACACATTCAATGTTTTACTGACAATATCTGGTTTTGTAAGCAAGACTTTCCATGTTCAAACCTAAGTAATTAACTCAGGAATTTAATCAATAAAAACCCCAGCACTTTCTAAAAGAGAAATAAAGAGGTATCGTAACAAGATGAACTATGCTGTTAACCTCTTGGATAGTAAAATAATGCATATGACCAGAATTGCAACACCAAATGTAATAGAGGCATAACCAATGCACACATTCCAATCTTATCTAGAATCACTTTGATTCACTCTACCTTGCTTTCATTACAGGAAGGGCACAGCAAGGGCATTCCTCTCAGATCAAACAGAAAATTCCACAGACAGAAGTTTCCACATGTCTGATTCGTTGCAGATTAAACCCTTATCATTAGACAGCAATCTCTAATTTTCATAGAGACAGGATATACCCTGTCATGGTAAATCTACAGGCAAAGGGGGAGAGAGGTGGGGTGGAATAAAAAAAAAA
>NW_009660694.1:0-1731 GCF_000708025.1 Charadrius vociferus | reverse complement strand
CAGCCACAGCGTCTCTGGGCAACCTGTAAATACCCATTGCTTGCCATCGACATCATACACCCTTTTTCCCCCAAGCATCTACTTGGGGCGTGACTTGGATGGAGAAGAAAGGATTGAATTAGATCCTGCGTTCAGAAGAAGCTCTTACAGAGGCGTAGATCATAGCTGGTGTATATTCTCATTGACACGACAGGTTTGTTTAGCCTGGATTGTTTGCCAGCCATAATTACATAGCACAGAGATGACTTTAAACGCGGGACCCCTCGCTTGCTCTGCAGTAGCCTGGGTAGGCAGGAGGCATATTAGGAAATTGCTGGGATAATGTTAAGGAGGATGGATTTGTGATTACGGTGTTTTGACCCACCTGGTAGTCTGCCCTTGGAGCTCTACTTAACAGGTCTTCCCTGTGTCTTTTGAAGCAGTTAATTTTGTGGCCAAGTCCCTGAACTCTCTTCCCATTCCTTTTTCACGTGTAGGGCTGTTTGCTTCTCTGCCATCCAGTCATCTTGCGAATGCTTGTTCAAGGACACCGTGGAAGATTTGTGCTAATAATGAAAAGCTTGAAGGGGGCAAGAGATTTTGCCCAGGAAAAATAATGTCGATCAACTCTATTGTGTCTCTGTTCCATTGAGAAGAGGGAGCTAATAACGGAAAGGTTAGCTAACAGGAGGGCTTTAAGAGGTTGTGGCGGTGTGAATTAGTGCATTATATTCGTCTAAGCAAAGTTCTCAGCTACCTTGGAGAGATGCAGTGCTTTAGCATATTTGCTTCTCCTGTTTATATCTTTTTAATTTACAAAGGGATTTTTCCAGTCTTGCCATCTCCTTCTGTCACAGACCAATAACCAGGAAAAGAGAGTGGGCTTTTTCTGCGCCACTTCTTTGCTTAATATTGGGATATTTTCAGCAGTCAATGGGTAACGCATTTCTAGGTTTGGGGGTTGAGGCTGGATTTTTGTTTGTGTGTTTGTTTCTCTTTGCACCACGAACCGCGCGGAGGGGCCGGAAGGATTGCGCATTGCATAAGAGTGGCCCTCCACGCTTTAATGTGGGTCTGCGCCGTGCCATGCAGCGCACATAATGTGTCCTCCCAGGGACAATTTGCATAAAGGATAAATAAGAGAATCACAATGTGAAGTTTATTCATTTTTAAATCCTGCCGCGTTTGTGATTGAAGGCCCAAGCTCAGATGTTTTCCTGATGTGTACCATTAAGAGTCAGGGCTTTGCCTAATGTCTCTTCTGTTACTTCAGGGGGATGTAATGTGCAGTATTTCTCCACACTGGAGTATCATTTTCAGTGCATACCACTCGGCTAGGGAGAGAGGAACTGCAGGCTGCATTATCTTGTACCGGGCCCACTCTCCTTAATTTGCTGTAACTGAGCCAGCACATTAAATACAAAACATATTGATGTTCTCTGAGAACCCTTGAGGGTCTTTACCCTTCCTTGTCAAAGGAACTGTGCAATCCAGGAGGAAAGAAAAAAGGCATTTTGCCACGGTGAAAATAGTTGCGCTGCTGGCATGCCGTGGCTGACATAACGCTGCACTTCCATTTACTTCACTTAGAGGGGAAAGACATAACAAAAGCCATTTTACCTCCTAACTCCAGAGCAGGGTCAGTGGAGAGAGGGGATCTGAACCCCAGCTCGGGTGATGTTGGCAGCAAAGACATTATACCACACACTAAAAATTTTGCTGAGGTCACAGAATCATAGACTCATTTAGGTT
>NW_009660693.1:0-1730 GCF_000708025.1 Charadrius vociferus | reverse complement strand
TTTTTTTTTCTTTTTGGGGGGAGAGATGGGGCTATAGATTAGAGTATAGGGTACTGCTTATATTGAGTTGTTTTTTTTTTCTCCAGGTTCTCTGTTAATTGTATTGCTAAAATGCACTTTTGTATAGAAAACTGTCCTCTGTACATTCTGTATCTACTTTCCACAATGTTTATAGAGATTTTTCTGAAGTTGTGAAGGATTTACTGAAAGGTGCAATGCTGGTGACTGATGCTGTTGACTTGAAGTTTTCATTGTCTTTGAAAATAGTTATGTGCATATTGAAGTACAGGTTGGAATTAAAATTGATGACATAGCAAAGATATTCTGATGAAACTATGTGGTATCTTCTTCAGAGCAAGGGGATTCATATATAGGGCTTGCATTCTCACCATTCAGGCAGAAAGTCCAAATAAAGAGGCACAAGTTAACTGTTCTTTGTAACAGAAAGCAAACCAGGCGCTCCTTAACTAGTGCGGTTTGTTATCCACAAAATCTGATCAGAATTGTTTCATAGGAAAACAATTATTCATTGTGAATGATATACCCCAAGATCTTGTACTGAAAGCTGTCTGTCCTTAGTTTTGATTTCTGGGCCAGAGGACTTTTTTTATATATATGCTATGTACTATGTAGCTGTGGGCATTGGAAGTCTAATCACTTTAGTTGCCAGCAATAACTGACTCTTCTTCTGCGGTCACCCTCAGTACCCATAGCTGTCAAGCTACCACCTGTCCTGTGATGTTTAAAATCCCTAATATGACTTCTAAGCTGACAACCTACCGTGCTCTTACAGTTCATCATGCAGACACCTGTGTGTCACTATTGTAAATCCAGATCTCACTTGCTACAGCAGAAGGAGGTATGCTCAGTGATTCCAGAAGTTGCAGTGATGCACACCAAGACATGCAGCACCAGCAAGGAGATGGCAGTGGCAATGACTTTGCAATCACCAGTGTTTGAGTAGACTACAGTGAGGGCACTTGCCAGCCTGTATATTCTGTGCATCCCTGAACCAAATTTGCCTTCTGCAATACTGAAGTTTCAAGTGTAATATTACGAAAATTCTTTTTCCCCCTTGGAATCCAGCAGAAGAATCCTGAAAACCTGAGAAGAGAATAGTTGGCATAAGGATGTATTCCTCAGTGTTCAGAAAGTCTCATGCACCATCTTGGGGATCTAAACTGCCTTGTTTATCCCAGCTAAGGCTCATCAAATGCTTACAGAAGTTGATTCTTGTCAAACACTTACAGAAGTTAAAATTGACTAAATCTTACCATCCCGGCCAGTTTCTGTAGATACTGAAGAGGGACAGATGAGGGCAGAAACACTGCATGTCACAGCAAGTCTTGTCCAACTGTCTTAATTGTTGTGGAGTTTGTGACTGGGATGCTGCAGAAAGCAACTGCAGAAGCTATTGCTCTTGTGGTGCTTTGCCTTCACTTCAGCAAGCTGCTTGTGGTTTTTTTGGTCTGTTTTCACCCAAAGGTGAGTGACAGTGCAGTAGAACAAATTGAAATGTTGCCAAGGACCTTGACCTGTTGTGGTGGTCGCTTGTAGTAAGGACTTACTGCTCCCTGGATAGCACCTAGAAGCTGTAGGGAAGTTGATGCTTCTGCTTTCTGAGTCACAGGGTCTCAGTGAGCCGATCTGCTGTGCTTTGGACTTCTGAACTTTCCCACTAAGTCCTGTTGCAGCAGTTCATTACGGAGGTAACAGTTGCATGGAGGAGT
>NW_009660692.1:0-1723 GCF_000708025.1 Charadrius vociferus | reverse complement strand
CAATGGTGAAAGTCCTTCCGTGTGTGTCCTGATGGAACCAAGCCATTGGTACTCTGTCACCAACCAAAATCCCCAGTGCCAGGACGAGAGCACTTTCTTCTGCAGTCTGGTAGTTTGGGCTGTAAGGTGGGAGGAACAAATTTATTTTGTTCATCTTGTCATATTTTGCAGCAGAAAATGTAGATCTTGCTTAACTGCTTCAATCCAATTAATAGCTTTGGTAACTTCACATGCTCTTCCCTTGTGCGTCAGTCTTTGACACTTCAACTTTTCTTGTTTGCTCAGAAAGGACTCTGGATACCAAATACAGGGATGGTGTTTCCACCAGATGGCAGGGCTATTAAATGCTAAGTATTCACATGCTATATATTTTTGTGGTTCTAGCCCAAATTCTGTGTTGCCCATGTCTGACTGACCATTGACTTGGAGTAGGAAAATCCTGGTCTACAGTTGGTACCATGTCTGCCCCTTAAAGGTTGAAGTTGTTTGTTCAGTGTTCATTGAAAAGATCAGTAGTCTTAAAGTAATTACTTCCTACGCACCTCATTCACCCTTCACAAAATACCTGTTCGGGATATAGAATAGTAATGAAGAAACATAGCTTGCTGTTTTACATTGTGCTTCATGTAAAATTATTCAGCAAATCTTTTCTATAATGAATATGTATAATAAATCTTTGGCTTGTCACAAGTCTAATCATGAATGGAAAAGAGAAAAGATATCAAGTTATTCAAATTGATCTAATTAAATTAATTGATTCATTTAAAGCTGTGACATTTCTTGTGCATTTTCCCCCATTTCACTCTCCATTTCCATCTCTGTTTCCATCACGTGTCCTTCATCCAGGTTGAAATACAAACTTTTTCTAGTTTACTTACCAGATCAATCTAATAATGAATAAAGATTTGAGATATTTTTCCATCCATAGTTAAAAAATGCACTAAAAGATGTACACTTATTTGTGGACTGGACCAACGTTTGTCCACTCTACACTGGAAAATGAGCTCTATCATGAATCTGCTGACCCAACATTAATTTACAGCTTGCATAAGCAGGGTCCGGATAATAAAGCTTCTTCAATGTCTATAAGCTATAAATAGGATACATTTGTCAATTGCCTTGCCCCAGCAAATTGTACTTGCTTTTCACCCTGCACCTGTGTGCCTTTCTGTGCCTTAGAATAGCAGTGGCGCTGTCTCTGTTCAAATAATTGGTCCATCTTTCAAAACTGAAAATTCCTCCCTCCTTCATTAGAGCCATGCTATCAAACCTGTGTCACCTGAACATGTCCAATAACACAAAGTTTCAAAATATCTGTTTTCTTACAAGTATGCTTATCTACCAGTGTTCAGGCACATCTTTGTTATGTTTCTTTCATAAGAAACTCTTGCAATGACAGTGTAACACAGCTGGTTTGTTTGTGTTTCAGCACCTCTCTGAGAAGCATGCTTAATACAGGCTTATGAAGTGTCTAAAATTTAGATCCAAATAAGGTGTAGAAATTGGTAAGACTGGATTCCAATCTACCTGTTTTCTAAACTGGGTTATGCCCATAACTAAAAATCTATAGAAATTGGCCACAGTAAGCTGCAGTGACTCCCAAACTATACATCTGTTCTATAGAATAAAACTACCTCACCTGTCTTTCTTTATAAATTGTTTCCACTTACAAACTCTTCATTTGTTTTCTAATCTTCCCTACCCACACTGAAAAAAAAAAAAA
>NW_009660691.1:0-1726 GCF_000708025.1 Charadrius vociferus | reverse complement strand
AAAAAAAAAGGAAGAGATGAAGATTTTATTAAAAGACTTGAAACAGAAAAACTGGAAGCAAAGAGAACATGCGAAATAAAGATAAATAAAACAATAGATGGGGAAAGATATACAGTTTTCATCATGTTTGTTGCAGGACAGCCTCAATTCCCAAATTAACAATATATATTAGATACTAAACAAAAGCATTGAATATTGAATAAACTGTGCAAGTTAATGAAAGAACTTTACCATTATACTTTTCACTTGCCTAAGAGCTGGAAAACAAAAGAATTGGTGTGTACATCACTCATCTTGAAGTCTCATTAAAGCAAGGATACCATCAGTGCCACTTCTTAATCAACAGGAAGGTTTGCTGTTGAGAAATGTACAGCATTTTATCTTCATGACTTCTCCCATGCCGTTCCTAACCTCTCTCTTCTTATGCATTTATCTCTTATTAAGCATGTACTTCTTCTGATATAATAGTTTCAAAAATTACCTGAGCAAGACCGTAAATCACATCAAACTTGTGTAAATGCCAGACAGACTACTATGCATCAACCAAATTTATCCCAGTAACAATTTCAGGAATGTCAGTGGAGTTCCACTCTGTGTAAGTGTGTATGAATGTGGCTCTGTGTGTGAGCTATTTATTTGATATTTGCACTACATTGTAATTTCCTTGCAATAGAGATTCTTTCTTAAATGTGTGTACCACATCATACACACATTCAATATATAAGTCACTCACCAGTTTTCTGACCCTGCAGCAATCCAACCCTTCTGCCACCCCAATTGACTGTAATACACAAAACGTGGTCATGTTTTTCTAAGATCTCAGCATGTACACTTTTGATAGATCACACAGCTTGTCCTTTAAACTCTGCCATTAATCCTACCCACAGGAGTTGAGCAAGAAGTTTGTTGTCTAGAAAAAAATCCACACATACAGAGATTATGCAATTCAGATGCTGAAAAAGACAGTTACCTTCTAGGTAGTGGACTTTTAAATGGCTAATGCTAGATGCAGTGGGGCTAAATGCTGTAATACACGGTAGATACAGCAGAGATGCCACTGTGCTATAATAACATATGCTTAGTATGAGTGACATGGTAGAAACAAGCTATTTAGAAGAAGCTCTGAGAAATACTGTCATGTCTACGTGGATATGCCTTTAAACAACTGAGCTTGCATAGGATCAAACACAAAACAGCACTCAAACTTTACATCCTATGGTGTGTTAAGCTCTTTCTAATGACAGGTGATTTTTCAGTGTAAACTCTTTCTCATTTCTTTGCAGTTATCCAGTTATCAAACAAACTGGAATGATTTTATAAGCAGCCTTTAGGAAAAATAGAGTTTGCAATACTGTCACAGAACATGCTTAAAATTACTAAATTCGTTCTATTTTTAAGTTCATTCACTCACTAGCTGTAAAAAATAGGATGTGAATATCTTATTTTCTGGGGAGTGTGGCAAAGAGAGAAATTATTGATTTCTGTTGGAAGCACTTTAACTTACCACTTGTGCTAGAGTGAGACTTATGAGAAGAGCGAACAGGAAGGAAGTACTTTTCACTGACACTGGGGAGAAATACATCCGAAATGGTGCATAGCCATGTCTTTCTTATAGGAGGTAGGTTATGGTGTCAGCAGATAGCACTTCCCCATCCTCTTCCCATTGCTCCCTAACCTATGGAGTTACCCTTTTCTGGGCATGGAGAACACCATTCTTGCTTGTGGC
>NW_009660690.1:0-1721 GCF_000708025.1 Charadrius vociferus | reverse complement strand
TGACTGACTGACTGATTGACTGATTTTCTTTCTAGGGATAGCATCCCACATACCATATTATCACGTTGTTTACCTTTGTCTAATTCATCAGAGGCAATGTTGCTTTGCGTTAACCACTGTTAATTTCCATTAAGGCAATTCATAGACTCCTCTAGCAAACATGACTGATTTTATGGTTGTTCACTAGTCAGAGGTTGGAGAGTGGGTAAGATGATGCAGAGGAAAACTGAGTTAGAGCTCTCCATGTAAGTTTTATGTAACAGTTGTTTACACTTGTGGATCTTAAGCGGGATTGCAATGAGACACAAAGATACTTCTGAGTCAAAATGTCTCATCTGACTGAAACAGGTAATGCCATGCAAGTTTCTGTACTCAAGGAGCAAGTTGCTGTCTGGAGGATCAAAGGCCCTTTTATAGCTTCATTGACTGGAGTAGTGCTCAGTGGTCAGCAACAAGGGTTGAAATTGTGTCCGGACACATACATTGGCTGAACGTAATTTTCCACTGGTAGATCAGCTAGTCACTTGTGATAATATTTATGATGAATTATTACTATATTAGATCTGCACACAGCATATCTCTCACTCTTCATGGACTGTGGAGGGAGCCTCAACCATTAGCTGAGACTAGATGCATAATGGTAGTGGTGATGGATAAAGAGATGAAATCCCTGTGAAGCACCACTGGTTGAGGAGGTTTTCACTTTTTCTTTGCTGTGGCTGACAGCTGGACTTAGGCAAAAGAAGGCCTGCAGTTCAGTGAATATTTATCAAAATCCTGGCCTTTCTTAGAAATGGGTAGATAACAGTATTTGCCAAACTTATAGGAAAGCTTTGAGCATCTTGGAGAAGACTTTGAACACAGAATATAAGGCTGTATTATATGCTAAGGCTCCACTACCTCTGTATTTACAAGAGATAACAGCACTGTACTATACAGTGCCCTACAGGTTTTTCTCCCTTTATGAATTTAGGCAGTTTTTCAAACAAAGCATGTATTATGTATGCAGCAAGGGAAATGTCTGCTTCAGAGAAGCTGATGTCTCGAAGGTAAACATGTATAAATGTTTATACATTTTTTAACACATATTATTTACCCAGAAGAGCACAACAGCTGCTTCAGAGTTGTTCTGGTCTCAGTGGTAAATAGGTATTTTGGCAGTTGCTTGAAACAGAAATGACTCTTTGGTTCCATTCCATTCTAGCCTCTCTACTTGTTATTCTAATGATTAATCCAAAGGAATCAGGTGTCAGAGTAGATTGATTTCACTTCACATGAGGATTCTCACATATTAGAATGATACTTCCATGAAAAGCCCTGAGTAGGAGGCATCTTTTATTTTTCATTCTCTGAGTCACAATTTAGTCTCTACTCCTCCCTTGACCTTGTGATTTGCATGGCCTTCAAATAGAGATGAATTATTTCCTATTCAGTATCACCTGGGAGTATGTGTACACTTTCATGTGTGTAGGTGTTCACCAACTAGCCTCATCCCAGCTAGCAGTAGCAATCCCATTGCAATGGCATGGTACTGTCTAGATCTGTTTACTTGCCCTAGTCACTATCCAGAATACCAGATGAGCTTGAAAGAAATCTCATTGTTATTGTCAACACTGAGACAGAGAGCAAATGCTCTCACACATGCTGCAATGACTTTACTGATGGCTGGATAGAGAAAAATTGGCTAGACACATTGAAGACCCCACCTGGAATATTGTGTC
>NW_009660689.1:0-1723 GCF_000708025.1 Charadrius vociferus | reverse complement strand
TGTTTCTTAGAAACACACAACCAGACTTCTCCATATGGATTAAACTAAAATTAAATGCTTTCTGTTGAATAATATTTTAATAGAACACTGCCCACCCCCAAATATTGGTAAACCTTCTTTAACTTCTGGAGTGGGTTTGATTGCAGGGAGTGGTCTGGTTGCTAATGAAGAATGTGAGTGACTATACTTTACACCAACTGGAAACTCTCATCCTTTGATTCTTGTTCCCAGAGTGTCTGGAAAGGCTTCATGCCACAGTTACTGTTTTCAGTGCAGAACGTTATTTTCTTAAGCTTTAAATGTAGCAATGGTTTATTTTTCTTCCGCTTTTCTTCTGCAGTTAGTATTTGAAGCACTATCAATAGTCTATCATGTTTCCTAAAGGAGATTCTGGGCATTGTTTCTTCTGTTTCAGCATGAAAAACTACTTTGCTTACTTCATGGTTCTCTCATCATGCTCCTTCAAAAATGATCTGATAAGAGTGGGTGCTAAAACTGCATACAAATTCAGAATGTTCTCATCAGCAGACGCAGTGAATATCTATCTTTAGTACCAATGAATGCTCAGCAGATTTTTGTGTAGTCAGCACAAAAACGTTCTCAGAACCTACAGGGAAATCTGACGAATCAAATTGTTTTGCTGTTCGTACCGCCATGTTGTGAGACACGTAAAATAACTAGGTTTAGAGAAACCAATTTTCCTTGTCAGGCTTCCTGTTTGTGTCGCAGAAAGGGTTTACAATGTTTTTTGAACTACAAAGTTGAGAATAAAGCTACTTATTAGATCGGACCTTGAGTTTGGAGTAAATGGGATTGGATGCTTTCTTAACAATAGAAACATCAGCCAACTTCAGAACAATGGTAATCTGCTTTTCCAGGGTGAACACAAAGAGGTTTGATGTTTCCTGACACATAGACATGGCAGTATGTGTCGGAAGAAGGTGCCTTTAAAAGAGGTCATTTGATACATCAAAGTCTGGAGCGTGCTTTTTCTTAATTGCATCCATTAGACTATGCCCAATTCTTGACATTCTGCCTTCTTGTTGCAGGACAATCCTCCGTATGATAAAGGAGCCTTCAGAATCGAAATCAACTTCCCAGCAGAATATCCATTCAAACCTCCTAAGATTACATTTAAAACAAAGATCTATCACCCTAACATCGATGAAAAGGGGCAGGTTTGTCTGCCAGTAATTAGTGCTGAAAACTGGAAGCCAGCAACCAAAACTGACCAAGGTAGGACTCCATGTGGAGAAAGAACTGGGTATCGAGAAGCTCTGTACTGTGTTTCAGTGTAAAGCTAACAGCGTTTCACCTTGCCAGCTGGTCACTGGTGTGGTATATTCGTCACTCTTATGGTATATTTGTTGTCGTAAAGTTTGTGTCATGAATCACGTGCTGTGAGCACAGTGTGCAACTCTTTTGGAATCTCATTTTGTTATTAGAAGGTAAGGTAATGACACTGACGCGTGGCATTCCCACCTCCAGGAAACCACAAAACCCTTAGTGACGGAAGAGTTTATTTAAGGTAGTGTCCTCGGCATACTTAAAAATTCTGGTGGTAGTTTGTGTGAGGGTTATTTTGAGTTTTCTTTTAGACAGTGACTTTATAATCCAGAGGTGTTTAGTACCTTTCTGGATGTTTGAAAGAAAGGGTCTAAAACCTCAAGGCTTTCTGTATTTTACAGTCTCTGCAGTGTGGTTCAGTGATTTGAACATACGG
>NW_009660688.1:0-1721 GCF_000708025.1 Charadrius vociferus | reverse complement strand
GCTTCTCGCACATCTTCCAGGGAGAAACTGTGGAGTTCAGACACTGCACTCAGAGACTACCTCTGTCCATCTCACATTAGTCCCCTTACATGGCTCATCAGTTAGACTTTTCCTCTGTGGGATCCCATTTGCCAACACGCTGATGTGACCCAAAAGCAAATTCTCCAAGACCAAGAGTTAATTTAATTGATCCAAGGTATAAAGGAATGAGAGACAAATGTTAAAGTGAGGGGAAGTGAAAGTACAAGGCTTTATTCCCTCTTCTTCCTTAAACCAATGCAAGTTATGGTAGGTTGCAATGGTGCTGTTGCTTCCCTCTCTTCAGACTCTTCTCTGCGATGTCCTGTGCCAGAGACCCAGTGGCTACTGTCAGTACAGTCTTCCTCTGCCTTCTTGTCAGAGCTTTTCAGATGTCCTTGGCCTTCCTAAATTCTCGGGCTTCAACTTGCTAACCCACCGTGATGCCCAAAAATTTTCATCCTCCCAGGCTGTGGCCTTCATTAATGTACCAGTGGAGTCTCGCAGGAGCAGCAGACAGGCACACCTACACATGTGCTGGTCGGAGGTAACACAATGCTGTCCTTCACTGCTTCTGCCACCCTGGTAGAACAGCCACCAGCTTTGTGACACACTGAAGTCATTCTGGTAAACAGTCCCTTAGGAGCACCTTGTGCATTTGGGATGTAATCTGCCCATGTGGTGGTGAATCCCAGTTAATTTTTCTGCTCCTGATGTTCTTTTCAATTCTGCCTATTACCTTGCACCTGGCAGAGACATCTCGCTATTCTGCAGTGATTATATATTCCCATGACACCACCTAAATCCTCACCTGTTGGCAGTGCTTTCAGCACAACCCTTCAGCTGGGTTTTTCAGACCACGGTGTAAGATTGCGATCAGGCCAATTTGAACACAGTTGTGTGCAGGACTCCATTATGCAGATCACAAATAGTCTGCTGAAGTGCTTGTACATTAGACCTGCTTCGCTTTCTTCAAGTGTTCATCTTATTGTGCTATATTGAAAGGTAATCGCATTTTTAAATGGGTCTGCACTAAAGAAACCTGCCTGAGAGCTTTTATTCTCCTTCATTATGTGTCTCGGCACACCCTGTATGCATGGCACTTCAGTGTAATCAAAAAGGTAAAATGAATAATAACCTCCCTGAAAATAATGAAACATCTTGTTTTTCACGATGGCAATAAGTTACTTAAACAAGTTGCTACTTACAAATTGATTTAAAACATTCTTTTACTTTTTTCAGTGTTTATTAGTGGCATATATTTAAATCAAAAAGCTCCCAGAAGAAATGGCCTGGTGTGCTGAACAATTTAACTAACAATATTCAGAACTCAGCCCAGCCTTGCTGTGGTGGATTGCTGTCATGTTTAATCACCTGGCCCCATGCAAAACACCTACTTGGATGTTTTGTTTTAGTGAAAGCTTGTTCCCACACCCAGCCTTCCCCAGAGAGAGGAGCTGTGATCCCCGCAAGCGGGACTCATGCCATTCTTGTGAGCAACTTGCAGTCTTAGTGCTTACCAACCACGCACATGAGCCAAGAGCTCTCTCTGGTGTTGAGGCTTGCAGGAAAGCCACAGTGCCTTTGGACAGAAAAGATCCAAGTAGCCTTAGACACCTAAACCAATCTCCTTATGCTCCTTTTAGAGCAAGTGGACAGAAGAAATATTTAATGCAATATTTCATAGAATCACAGAATGGTTT
>NW_009660687.1:0-1719 GCF_000708025.1 Charadrius vociferus | reverse complement strand
AAAAAAAAAAAAAAGTTATTTTTTCACTTGCCACATGGTAAGATTAATTTATCACGGCAGCTCCATCCCCTTGGGCCTTTCTACTTACTAAAGGTCCTAGCTCTTGGACTTACCTCTTACTAGAAATAGATTTGGTTTTCCTCCTGCATGTAATCTGTCTCCCATGGAGATTAGAATAATGAAACTATACAGTGGTGAAAGTCCCATTGCAGTGACCAAAGGCGGAAAACTCTGTGTCTTCCTGACGAAAGGCTCAAGTAATACCAACTGAAGATCATGTTTTCACCTTTTACGGTTGGACCACTGTGGGAATTGCACAGTTTATGGCATGAATGAATTGTGTAGCTGACACTTTCTAATGTGAAAGTCTGCTACTGCGTAAGGTTGGGCCACTGGTGAATTTTGCAACACTGGGGTTAGATACTGGTGTTTCATTTACACCACAGAGAAAGAAGGGGGATCCACAGAAGCCGGCATTGTGAGGAGGAACCCACCTGAGGTAGTTCATGGAAAGGAGAGGTAAGACTTAACTCTTTCCGAGAAGCTTAATGAACTTATTGATGCTATCTTAACCTCAAGCTTTCTCCTGGAAGGAGACATTCAGCCCTTTTCCCAAACACCAGCAAAGCTTTTCAAAACCAGCCGCTGGTACTGCAGCCTATTTCTGTAATAACTCAGTAAGACCCTAATGACTGGGGCACTTGTCAGGCATACTGTCATGCTTCCCTTTTCCGTCTCAGAGGAGATTGCATTTCTATGTGTGCACAAGTATGCAAAGGGAAAATGTCAGTGCTGTAGCAATAAATCCTGTGTGTGGGCACATGCACACTCATTTAATCTATCTGATTCAATATTATACATATTTTGTAGCATTCACTGGATATCTTTGGAGTCAAAAATGGTATGCAACATATCAGTTACCATTTTTCTGCTCTCCTTTTCATATGTTGCAGTAAGTCAGTGTACATAATGGCTTTAGGCTACAATAATTCAGGCAGACGAATGTTGATTTAGATATATCATTAATTATGACACTGACCTGATAAAGACCTGTCTTCACAGTATAAGAATACTTCCTGAAAGCAGTGGTGCTACAATGTCATTTGCCATACCCTGCTTTGTTTTTCAGTTTGAATTAAAGATCTGTTTTATTCTGTCTCTATGAAATCAAATGATACACCGCTTTTTCTCTAGAAAACAAACTGCTATACCTCTAGTGCCAATTTTTCATTTCAACACATTATGTAATAGTTCAAATGAGAGCACAAAACAAATAACACAAAAACAGCTGGTGGGAAACTTACCTCAACATTAGGCACTTTCAAGCCTGAAGAGTGTAATGTGCATGGCCTAATGCATCATATGTCTTTACTAATTTAAGCCTGATTGTGCAAAAAGGGCTGTGTAGGGACACTGGTGGACTTCTGTTAGGGAGTCATGCTGAACTTAAAGGTCTGCCTGCATTTGCTGCATAATGGAGCCAGGGCTGTTTTTACTTCCCATTTTGTGTTGTTTAAAAAGTAATGCTAAAAAAATAGAGGTGGAAAACTGGTTTATATTCACAAAATGTCTGTGCAAATTGAAGCAGTGGAGAAGACTATTTTTCTCTTTGGTAGCATTCTGAATTTAGATACTAGCATCAGCTTTTGAGTTTTTGGACTTTAACCGTTTGAATGGACAAATATCAAGAGATTCGGAGTTGTGATTAGTTTTTTTTTT
>NW_009660686.1:0-1718 GCF_000708025.1 Charadrius vociferus | reverse complement strand
AAAAAATTAAAAAAAAAATGGAACATCTTTTCAGATGGTTTTAGCACCTAGCAGATTTTATATTACTTAATACAGTCTTTTTTTTTTTCTGTATGTACATCACATTAAATGCATAAAAATAAATACTTCAGCTTAGAACCTTTACAGTTGTCAACACATGCGTCCTGCCTGTTGAAATACTGTGCAATCATGGAATGAATAGGTGTACCAAGATAAAAAAACGAAACAATAGGTAACTAAGATGGACATATAACGTCCTTACTCGCAAGTAGACAGAGCGGTAACAGGCACAGGCCAATATATCATGTGACAAGAACTTGTACACTGGCAAGTGATTAACAAAATGGACTTGTATTTGTGCTTCCACCTTTTTCCCCCCCTTTTTATAACTGTGAACTTTTTACACTTAGTAAATTTTAAACATTAATGAAGTCCTTGAGCACAGAATTCCCATTCTTAATTATGCATTGTACGAAAAAAGACTTCCTTTTATTTGATAATCTTGAACAGTTTTGCTGTACCTCTACTATGCCTTTTATTAGTCAAAGGAAACAAAACTACACAGAGTACACAGGATATGGGCACAGCTTGAACTTACACAGTGACACTTTTTTTATTATTATTTTGTTTTTCTTTCCTAACACTTCCCAAAATACTATTTGCTTTCAACCATTACTGAGACAGAGAAGATTTTGCCAGTATGTCAGTAATTTATTACATTGTTAACTAATTCTACCCTTTATTAATGATTATCTACAACATGTCCACCATGGGTATCAACTTTACTAATCATAGATCCTCAAACCCCAGCAACCTTTTTAAAAACTGTTCACATTTATCACTTTGCTTCCTTTCCTCTGATGCTGCCATAGGTTCAAATAATAGTTTACACAGCACAGTTCATAGCTCAGCTGTTTCATCCTTCAGTTCCCTTACAAGTCTGGAGTGAATACTAGCTGGTCTTAGCAATCTGTTACTGTCCACTTTATTGACCTATTCTAAAAATTCCTCTACTGACCATGCAAGTCGGGATTCATCCTCCTACACAGTGCCCCCCCCAAAGACCAGTTCGGAGGCAACTTCACTGGTGGACAAACAGAAATAATTCTAAGCTTCAGCATTTGGAAGTAGGAAGAAGGGGTGTTACTCAAACTTTCTTTTTCTTTTTCCTTCAGAAGGCAAATAAGAAACAGCAAATAATACTTTTGTTTTGCATTTTTATTAAGTCTTTATCCATGCTCAAAATTCACTAGTATGAAAATTTTAACACGTTAGCTCAAACTCAGCAAAGAAATAAGAATTTCAACAGCATTTGAAACAAACTGAAGTCTGTAGAATTTAAATACAAGCATATCCTGTTAAGTAAAATCTGAATGAGAGAGAGACAGTCCATGGTGTGGCTTCTGGTGCTTATAGATATTATGTAGTATATGTTAAATATCATTAATATGCTAACCACCAGTTAAACTTTTTTTTTTTAAATTTTCTAATGAACAATTCATTACTTTGCTTGATGTCAAAACTCTTTCAACTTCACCAAATAGCTTCTAAAAGCTGGACAATTACTTGCTGCTGCACTAAAGTCCAAGGTACAAGCTAATTTTAGATCTTTTACTGTGAAATTTTTCAAACTGTTAGTATTTATTATTACTTATTTACAAGAATAAGTAAAAATATCTTTTCCTCATTTATACCTTAGATCAGTTCACTGTCAAAAT
>NW_009660685.1:0-1719 GCF_000708025.1 Charadrius vociferus | reverse complement strand
AAAAAAAAAACCCCAAAACCTAAACCCTACCATTGGTTAGTTACATGCTGGAGAAGGACCAGGTGCAGGTTTATCCAAATCTTTTCAGCTTTCTCACTCTTTAGACATAGTCTTCTGAAAGAAGTTTCCTGTTTGCTGGATGAACTGGGTATTTCTAGAACTCGTTGCTCACAGAGTTTGCCCTGTCAGGCTGACTTTGTGTTGGATCTTGTACCACCCTTTGTTCTAGTTAAGTGTGGGCGCTTCATCTAAACAGCCTGTGTTTTGCATCAGCAGTGGGTTAACATGAAGACCCTTCCCATCCCTCTTGAGATGGAAAGTTCTCGGAGGAAAAAACAAGACTTGAGTTAGAGATGCTGTAGCATCTTTATTTTCACATCTCTGTCTGCATGACTGTCACTGACACTCTCTTTTCAGATACTGGAGGACAGAACTATAAAAGGGTGTGTGAGCGTGGAGCCCTACATCCTTGGGGAGTTCGTGAAGCTGTCCAATAACACGAAGGTAGTGAAGAATGAGTACAAAGCCACAGAGTGTGGTCTGGCCTACGGCCATTTCTCCTACGAGTTCTCCAATGGAACAGATGTTGTCGTTGATCTGCAAGGTTTGTATTATAGCAAACTTAATTTCTTGCATGTCCTCCCCTGTTGCAGCATATGCTATATAAAGGATGAACCGTCTCGAAATGATGTTAAGTGAGGGAGGTATGTGCAGGTATGTTTTTGCCTCAAGCAGTGCTCTTGTTGTCCGCTGCATCACAGCAAGAGCATGTGAGCCGCGTGCTCCCGAGCGTGCCACAGCTTCACGCCGTGGAGTGATCTGCATCCAGTTAGACTAAAGCCAGTCGGCAAGGAACCATCTGAAGGAGAACCACTAAAAGCAGCAGCAGGGTTTTGTCACGCTTCTTCCTTGCTAAAATTGGCAAGCCTTAAAAAAGCTCCCCTATTCAGCTAACGGAGAATTGAGCTCTTTTGTGAAGAGCCAAGGATAAAACCTTTCAGACTAGACCTTTAGCAGGCAGGTATCTTTGGGATATTCGTTTCATTACATACTCGTTATGTACCTCTTAGGGTTCTGCTTCTGCTGACATAGATACAAACTGGGAATCACTGAGGTGACATTAAGAGAGAGTGGACTGTGCCAAGCAGGCAGTCCTGAGTACGCTAATACAAAGGCTGCGATGTTCGATATCTGGATGTATCCTTCTTCCACAGGTTGGGTGACAGGTAACGGGAAAGGCCTCATCTACCTCACAGACCCCCAGATTCATTCCCTTAATAGCAAAGATGTTTCACGCTCCAACTTCGGAAAGAAAGGAATTTATTACTTCTTTAATAATCAACACGTGGAGTGCAATGAAATCTGTCGCTGCCTTTCTTTAACAAGACCTTCAGTAGAGCTTCCAATGTAGACTCGCCCAAGGCAGTTGCACAAAGAATGACCCGTAAGATGGACTGGACTTTATCCTACACACTTTTAGGAGCATATGACCTTTGTGAGAACAGAGCCACTGAGACGAAACCCGTCTGAGTCAGGTCAGTCATTATTTACACGAGTTTGGCAAGTTCTGGCTTTTGCATCCGGGCTGATAATACAATCTTATCATCTTGCGTCCCATCTGAACCTCATGTCGTTATAGCCATCTGTAAGAATTAACAGAAGAACATAAGGAGAGTAAGAAAACAGCCTCCCGAATTCAGCGAGAGGTGTACTACCAGG
>NW_009660684.1:0-1714 GCF_000708025.1 Charadrius vociferus | reverse complement strand
CAGGTCGTAGCAAGACATCTTGGTGCGGTCTGGGATGGTGCTGTGGAAGAGGGCAGAGAATGCAGGAGAGCGTCAGAGCAGAGAGCCCGGGGTGGAGGAGCCGGGGCCAGAGCAGGAGACCCGGGGGAGAAGCGCTCTCAGACTTACCCTCTTCCCCAAGGAGAAGGTGTCCAGAGCAGTGGATGGGAGAGCCCGGCAGAGGCAGAGCTTTTATAGGTGCCCTGCCATTGCTCAGCACCCGCTGGGCCAATGTGCAGAGGCGGCACTCCCTCCTGCCCAGGAAGATGGGGCTGTGCTTCTCCTGCCCCTCCCTGAGTCAGCATCCCCTCGCCACAGCAGCACATGCCGCTTCCCAGCCTTTCCTCCCTTCCTGCTGGGTGAGCTAAATGACAGCAGGCATCTCCCTGCGGCGGGTGCGCACGCCAGGAGGGGGCCATGCTCCTGCAGCTCCTGCCTGGCGGCCTTCTGCTCGGCCCCGGGGAGACATCTGTGGCCTGTGCCCGCAGCCCGGCTCTGCTGGGGGAGAGCCGCCAGCGCCAGCAGGGCCAGCCCAGCTGGGGGCTGCTGCCGTCGGGCCCCCAGACACAGCTCCCATGTCCCCAGCACCCAGGGGCAGCCCCTGCCCAGCACCGGCCCCCAGCCATGGGGCTCCTGTGACACTTGTGAGGGTCTGTCGGGTCTGGGGCAGGGCTGGCAGGAGCCTGTGCCCCGGGGGCCCCGCTGGGCTCTGTGCTCCTTGCGCCATGCCCCTCGGGGAAGAGCACCGGGGCTGGTTGTCCCCCAGGCTTGCACAGGTCGATGGCCAACACCTGCAGGCGCCTGGAGGCCGGCTGTGTTGGACTGGCGAGTGATGCATTGTGCTGAGCAGGCAGTGTCCGAGAAGAGTGCCTTTGATTTGGCATTTCATAACATCACGCCTCTGCAGATAACAGCCACCCAACGTACGTCATGCGGGTACAGGCATGCGGGAGCCCATTGCAAGGCCGCCGTCTTGGCCAGCGCCATGACCCTGGGCTTCCCGCTGGCTCTGCAAAGAAGGCATGGGGCCGCCCCGAGACCAAGCCCTTGGGCACGAGCGATGGCATTCCGGGTGCTGCCACTCAGCCTTTGTCACGCTGCGTGCCCTCTTACGCAGCGAGCTGATGAAAAGAGAGTGGGGCTCGTTTGGACCATGAGGTGGCAGCTGGCAAGCGTGTGAATAGGGTAATTGCAGGGGCTGATAGAGCGGGTTGGGGCTGCCGAGGAAATGGTGTCAGCAAAAGAGCCCCGCGCCACGCAGGGAGGAGGCAGGGGCTGGGCTGTCATGGGCCACGTGCCCCCAGCGTGGCCAGATCCTCCCCACCCTCACTGGCCCCGCATAAAAGCCCTGCCATCACCCAGCACTGGCATCCACTGCTCCTGCCTCGCGCTGCTCAGGAAAAGGGTAGGTGTGTGCCGGTGGGTGTGTGGCTGCTCTGGCAGGGGCCGGCGTGGGGCCTCCCTGGCCAGGAGAGCTGTGGCGGCAGCGGCTGTGCTGGCAGCATCTTCTGCCGGCCGGGGTGGGCTGAGATAGAGCGCGAGGAGGAAGGAGCCCCGTGGCCACGGCAGCCAGAGCCAGGCCCTGCACAGGCTCTCGGGGAGCACTGGTGTGCCCTCTGTGCACGCAGAGAGGGCAAGGCGAGGGCTCTGGTCCCTCCGGCTCCACTGCTCGGCCGCGGGATCTCCTCCTCGCTCA
>NW_009660683.1:0-1713 GCF_000708025.1 Charadrius vociferus | reverse complement strand
TTTAACTTTCTTATTTTAACATGTTTTCTGTATTCATTGTCTTGATTGCAGAATAAAAATGACAACTTTCCTACAGTGTAGTTACAGTTAATATACTTGTGGGAGATACTTGGAATCATTCACTGTTTTAAAGTATAATGCATACTTAAAAAGAGATATGATTCTTTAAATAAGAAACCAGAAAAGGATGCGTAGATTTTAATTCACGCTGAATTAGCGATTACACTTTAGTGCACTGCTATTCTGTAGATACCTCTGGATTTATTCTAGAATCTAGACTCCCTCCTTGTCTGATAGGGCATCATACCTACACAAGGTGTGTTAACCTGGAAGGAGAAACAGTTCTTAGTATTTTAAATGCCACCTTGGATTAGTTCTTCTTGTCCAGTCAAGAAAGCATGAAGGAAATTAGTAACTGATGTACCATGTCAAAGAAGGAGGAGCACTATGATTTTATCAGGAGCCAGATACATTCAAGGAAAACAGTGTAATAAGAATTGTCACTTCAGTTTAAACAAACCACAACCCCCCCACACCCCGAAACCTGAGAGTGAGCCATTTGGCAGGTAATTCAGTTTAGGATTTCAGAATGTCAAATTAAGATATGCTTATTAATGAAGACAGTCTGTTTATTAAATGTAGTGGAAATCTATTTAAGAATAGTTTGAGAAGCAGACACAACTCTGGAAGACGTTATTGGTGCTATATGATTCGACTAAGCGTATGTAATATGACAGATGATCTTGTAGAAATTGCTTGTAAGGAGAAACTGGTGGTTTTGACTGATGGACATGTTCACCAAAATAATGGTGAGAGCAGTAATAGAAAAGACAAATTTTAAAAAAATAGATGCAATTTTAAAAAGCAAAACCACAGCTGAATCAACCATGCATCCTAGACCTGTTTCCAGCAGGTGGAGCTTTTAGTTAAAGTTATGAGTAAAGAAAAGATGTTACCGAATATAGTAGCAGTGAGGGAAGAGAGAATATTAAACAATGTATTCTTCTGCCTATTTTCTCAGCTGCATCACCTAATGTTGCCATTAAATTCAGCTGATGACTCCTTAGTGGCCTTAACAAAATTAAACCAGGCTTTTAGCATAGGTTTTTATGAAGTAGCTTATAAAATATTTATGTCAAGTAATGTGATGATTTAACAGAATTTGTCAGGTATCCCATGAAAAATTCCTTTAAGAACAGCTTAACTAGCTTTAGTTTGAACAAAAATGAGGTTAAGTTTCACACAAGTATTTTAAACAAAACCACATCCAATTGGTCTGGTGAACAAATAACCATAATGTACCAACAATAATGTTTTTACCTCAATGTTATCAGCTATTTGTCTTCTCTCCAAGGCTTCCCTCAGTTCTTCAATCTTCTTTTCCTGATCCTCTATGATACCTTTGCTTTCTTCTTTTGCAGCCAGAACAAGATTATACTTGCACTATAAAAAGGATTAAATTAAATTTTAACATGTTTTCCTAAAATATGCTATCAAAGAAAGTTGGCAAACATAGTACAAATAAATGTATATCACAAATCTTATGATGACAACTACAAATGTAAAATCTCAGTGTCAGTGACTAAAATCAGAATGATACTTGCTAAACTGTACAAACTATGATATTAGAAATGAGTTGTCAGAACAATGGAAAAAGATTAATATGTATTAGCCACAATACATATTAACCACTAAAACCATTATTTAAAAAAA
>NW_009660682.1:0-1711 GCF_000708025.1 Charadrius vociferus | reverse complement strand
TTTTTTTTTTAAAGGCATTCCATATTATTCTGTGATTTGCAGGTACTGTATATATGAAGGTTTTGCTCACTCTAAGAATAAAAAAGGACTGTGTTGTCTGTAGTTCTAAAGAACATCTTTGTGGACAGAGATAAAGAGTTCACTTTTTTATGTTGTTCATTTGTTCTTCAGCTCCTTCCTTTTCACTGCTGCATCTGATCCACTACCCAGAGAAATCAAAGGAAGATTTTTCTGATCAGTGCTCCTCTGTTGGTGTCAGATACAATCAAAGACTGAGAGTTTATTACATTACAAAGTGTTGGGATTTAGTGACAGATCAGATCAAATCGGCTAGGGGAAACTACCACGGATCAACATTTAAAGTGCATTGCTTTTTTCTGGAGTAAAACCTGGCCTGTTGTCAAGGAAGAAAACTTTTTATATTTTGATACTCACTCTGTCCTTTCAAACAAAGTCATATAAGAAAATCCACAGATGTGTGAGAAAAGTTAGTTGTTTGGACTGTCTGTTAAGTGGAAATTATTATGATTTATTACTTATTTAACATGCACTACAGAGAAGATACTTCATTGCCAAGGAACTAAAAATTATTCCAGACCAAAGCCCTCCTGTGCCACCAGTAATACAGAAGAGAATTTACATAAGTATGAGCTATCCTTACCCTCATTCTAAGTTCATTTCACATTACCCGAGTGATGTAAAGGGGTCATGGTGTTAATGAAGATAAGGCCATTTCCCATCTTCAAAAACCTTTACCCAAACATTTTCTAGACATTGAGTTGGTAGCTCAGGTATCTCTTTCAGGCCTATCATCTACACCATACAATGAAGTAACACACAAGAGTCTCTAGGCAGTAAATCTAAATGGCACAAGAGAGAACTGTGTGTGGTGATCAGCTAAGGTCAAGAAGCTGTGTCTGATAAGCTTGTGCACCACACTGGAACAACGTGCCCATCCTGTTTCTGAGACAGACTGGCTCAAATACCCCTGACATAACCTCAAAAATTTTCCAAGGCAGGACCCTTTCTCATTCTTTCAAACCCTCTTACAATTAAAAGTAATCCACTTTCAGCAACAGAGATATAAGTCAATAAAGCAAGGACAGCTTTAAGATGCTTTTGTGAATCATGGTTTAGCAGATCTGAAAAAGCAGCAGCGTAGTTGTGCATTGTAATTCAGCTGACAGGAATCATGACTTCTTCACATGACAAGTCCCATCAAAATCAGAAAGATCGCAAGGACTTTAGGTGCTGATATTGCAAATAACAGCACACAGACAAACTGCTGAGACCACACACTGTCCAACTAAAGATCAACAGAGTTATTTTAAGATCCTCCTTTCCCATCCTGGTGCTACCAGTTGCTGAATTTGAGCTATGTTTTGCAGTCTTGTAGTATGATATTCAAATAGGGGCAAATACATGGAGAAAGAAAAATAACTCGCCTGATTATGTTTTTAAATACTGGTTATGATATTCTGCAGTCCTGAGCTCTAGTCAGTAAACTGCATCACACAAAAGTTTTTCACAATAAGCGTGTTATAGATACATATACACTGTGCTAAAGAGCTTATGGTGTAATTTTCAACTTCATACCCAATATATGTGACTCCTTTTCAAAGTAAGACAACTAGCTTTAGGTGACTGACCTAAGAAAACAAACAAACAAAAAAAATACAATGGAAACAGCACTGTATTTATTTATTTATTT
>NW_009660681.1:0-1709 GCF_000708025.1 Charadrius vociferus | reverse complement strand
ACATACACGTAACCAAAAGCTCACCAGGATCACACTTTCCTAGTGCTTGACCCCATTTTACAGCATTTCTTTCCCCTGTGTTTTATTAAGAGGAACTACTCAATTGCAATATTATCTCTCTAATAAGTTTCCCGCCCTAGCAGACAACCTCTGCTGATGCTGAGGAACCTCCAAATCAAAAATACTAAAAGCCTCGAGTATTAACAAACTCCAAACCATGAAAGGAACACAAACATGCTGCTAAAACTGCAAAAGGTATTTTCTTTCTCACGAGAGGGCATTTGCAGGCTCCTGCCCGTGTTTAACACGGCATAACAAATAGTTATTAGATATTCATAGAGTTCTCATGTTGCCCAGAGAGACCTGAAGCGAGGTTATTTATTGAGATATGCACTGTCTTCAAAGTTTACTGCTATATAAGCATTGCTGTTGATGACACATTTTAATGTACATACTAAGTACGTAAAGTAGTTCTATACCGTATCTTTTGCCTCATACCTGTCACTTTAAGTTGTTCTTTTCGACTACACCTGATACAAAGGGTAGCAACACTAATGCTGATGCAAAAAATCCTTCCCCACATCCAGGAAGTATGTACAGTTTGTTAATGGTGTGAAAAAATATGCATTAATACTCTTCCTATTTTTCTCTGTAATCTCTACTACTATCACTGAAACTGGACAAAATGAGTTTCTGGTTACACTTCTTCATTTCTGGTGTCCATTGCACATCAACAGATCAGAGAAAGGCGAGAATATTACAAAATTTTCATAGTACATGCTTATAAGCACTAGGAAGGAAAAAACCAACAAAGCACAACCATTATACCTCAAATCTGTTGTAATTACGTCAGAAAAAAGTCCTAGCTTAGATATGATTTCTACTTTAGAACAAAACAAAACCATGCAGATACCACAACAGCAGCTAACAAGGACAAAATTACGTATGCACTTAGCAATTCTTTTATTAGAAGCCTCATAGCAAAAACCAGAGAATGAGGAAAAGAGAGGAAATGCACTATTCTTTAGTCTAGTCTGATGAAGTAACGTCAATATTCCAGAAAACGTTTTGCCTTCAGTGGAAAGCTATTCACACTTTAAAGGAACCTCAAGTGAAATACAGAAATTTGAATGCAACTAAAATACCCACCTCTGACATTAACACTAAACAGAAGTTTTGTTCAACACAGTGTATGTGTAGTCATATAAAATGACTACAGAACTAGTGAAACAAAGCTCTGTTTTACCAGAGCTGTATCATTTCATTATATGCTTTATGTATCCGGAAAAATGAATAAATTTTGCTTGCCTTACCAACCAGAATCCAATATAAGATTTGAAATAAGGCAAAACAATGTAATGCTCAGAAGACTGAATTTCTATGAGCAAGTAATGTACATGTAGATGGGGAGGAGTTAGATGTTTTCACGCTTAAACACGAAGATTTGACTTTTGGTATCCAGTATCTTAGGGTCATACAGATAGCTGCAGATAATGGATAGAGGCTACCTTGAAAACAAGGCCATAAGGCTCATTTATTCAATGCTTTAATAAAAACAGTGGTTTTGTGAATAGCAGCAAGCATCCGTAAGCATTTAGAGAAAACAGGCCAGTTACTTGTTCACGCAAATTTTTTCATGTCTCTGATGGCAATGTTTACTGCCACTACAGTGTGTTTACTGCCAAGTTTGTTTTTTGTGTCTTTTTTTT
>NW_009660680.1:0-1711 GCF_000708025.1 Charadrius vociferus | reverse complement strand
AAAAAAAAAAAAAATTCATACCTGAACCATACTCCTGAATTTTGCATATGAAGGGGGAAAGAACCAACCACAAGCCATCACCAGGTGATGTTTGTGCTCTGGCCTGTGTTGAGATAAGACACTGGGTAAGACTATGTCAACAGGCTACAGTAAGGCATCACTGTGTCTGGGACAGATCTGCAATTGCAATAGAAAAATTATTGAATATTACCTTGCAGGAATTAAGCTGCTCAACCTTCCCTAATTTCTGTGAAGCAATTGTGAAATTCCTTAGTTCATCATCCATAAAAGATGAGGGGTTTTCTACTGAGGCTGATCTGCCCCAAAGATAACAGTTATGTGTTTCAAACATTCAATTATTTCATCCTGATCTTCTGCCCCTCGGTAATCCATTAGACACAGAGTCAGGGCACATTGGTAAAGGAACTATGGGATGCTGTTCTGATTTTTCCAAAATGGAAGGTTCTTCTGATACTTCCTCATGGACCCTCATCAGGCAACTTTCCTTAAGCAGTTTTGCATCAAATTGTTCAATGGTAGTTTGATGTAAAATTTAACTTTCCTACTTTTACGTCTTCCTTACCTTATACTGCTTTAGAAAGAAGTTGAGGTGTATGCAATTTCTAGTAAGGTCGGTTTCAAACTCATGCCTCATCCTTGTGATATGCACTAGTCTCAGCCTTGCAACAGCTCTTTCTCCAGCTCACTCACTGCAATTAATAATGGAATTAAGAGGGTTACTCAAGAAAGAATCAGCTAATCTCTCTCATTTTTCCCTGAGGGCAGAGTACCCTGGAGAGTTTACATTTTTATACTCCTTTCAAGCATTTGTGATGTACTAGTTTAGCTAGCTAAAAGGCATTTTTTTTAGCCAAGCCTCTAGACTTCCCCCAGCCCTTGACACATTTGAGAGCTGCATTACTACCTTCATTTCATCAGTTCAAATGGTAGCCTTCTCAGGTTGGCACTGTTTTAATGATTCTTTCTTGTTTCTTCATCTCCTTAACCAAATTATTGTCTCATTTTTCCAGAGATTTCTGGGAAGATCTCATGGACTGTCTCTGACATGCTACCTGTTTACTGTCCTAATTGGCTTTTAGTTGGGAACCATTCTTCACACCTGCCTGCTTTTTCAAAACTTTACAAAGGAATTCCCATAGATTCATAGATTTGAATGTACCTTTGTCTCCCATGCAATGTCTTTTGAAAAAGTTTCTGCAAGAACTGATACTTATCAAACTCTCTATTCAATGCCCTGAAAGATAATTGTAGCAATAGTTCTCCCTGATTCTGTGCTTCCCAGAAACTTTCCTTCTGCAAGACTGCAAGATCACAGTCTTTGAACAAAGCCACCACTGATTGCCTGTTCTGTTAGTTCACATCTTTTTCTACTTGTTCCCCATTTTGGTGCCAAGTAGTCACCTTTAGCTGGTGGTTCAGGTGTGGCTTTTCCAGTTTAGACAGAGGCCTGGTCAGTCTGTCAAAGCACATGTTTATGTTAAAGAATATGACTGAGATGTAGGCAACCAAAACCCTGTTTACTCAGAATTATCCCAGCAACCATCAGTCACTCTCTTGCAAATAGTTGGGACTTCCTTGGGTAAGAACCCCTTCCTGTGGTTTATTCCCTTGTAAGTGCCCTTCTGCTACATTTCTAATGAATGAATCCAAAGCTCCTTTGCTGGAATCATAGAATTGTAGAATCATTTAG
>NW_009660679.1:0-1700 GCF_000708025.1 Charadrius vociferus | reverse complement strand
GAAGAGAAGACCAGGGCTGCCCAGGTCAGAGTGGCCCTGGCTGGAGGGATAAGGACTTGCGGTGCCCGGAGCGGAGGGAGCACTACCCGAGGTAGCAAAACAGGTTCGTGATTTGGTTCTGTGTTGTCCTTGGGTGCTGTTTCCTTGTAGAAATGCAGAGTCAGAGGGACAGTGGTGACTCTTCAAAGAGACGTTAGTTCTGACTGATGTCACGGCTAAGTTTCCCCCTGGGGCTCTTCCATCACCAGGGGCAAGGTACTCCTTTCCCAATGCTGCCCTTTCTTCTGTAGCCTCAGGAAACACACAAGGCCATGCTATTTGGCCATCTTTAGAAGGCCTAACTAACTGCAAGGCTGCTCTGGGCCGGAGAGGGGACTGTCTCTTCCCAGCTCATTGCGGCTGCTCCTTTAGGGTCCTGGTGGGAAGAGAAAGGCTTTTGGGGAAGCTCTGGCACAGCTTGAGAGCAAACCGCTGCTGCTTCTGGTGAGGCTGCAGAGAAAGGGTAAACAGAGGGAGAGAAACAGCTGCCCTGCCCTCAGTGTCCTTGCCTGAAGCCACCCAAGGGCTCTGCGTGTGGGCAAAGATCTCCCAAAACGTGCAGTGCTGTTTTACAGGAGTCTCTCTTCTTTTGCAGAAACCCATCTGTCTTGGGGACGCAAGGAGCTCGGGAAAGAGACGAATGAAAACACAAAGGAGAAGTGGCAAGAGTGTTGACTTCTTTCATTGTTCGCAACGGTCCTTCAGCTTCTCCTGAAGGGAGGAGACGGGTTTTACCATGGGCCATGGCTCTGAGATCAGCCCAGTGTGGTGCTGGAAGCGGAGCCATCTGAGGGTCTTTCCCTCGGGTCCTCTTCCATCAAAGGGACCTTTTCCATGGTCACGATGGAAAGGAACCTGCTTTCTGGGGCAAGAGAGAGCAACCGGGCAGTCGGAGCAATGTGGTGAAAAACGGAATGTCCCTGGAGGCAAAAGGAGTGGAGGGAGTGCAGCTGGGGAAGCATGGAGGGCACCTACGTGCAGCGCAAGTGGAGAGCGCCCGAGCTTTCACCCAGGGCAATAAGGGACCAAGGAAGGCTCTGCTGGGCTGGACTTTCTCCTACTTGGCGTAAAGCCCAGGGCTCTTTACTATCCTATTTATCTCCCAGTTTATCCACTTGCTATCCATTTTGTGTCTCGACCTACGAAATCCCCCAAGAAGGGCTGCTGTTTGGCCATCCTGTGGACCACCCACACTGACAGAATGTCCATCTGCAGTCACAGCTTCCTGGTGTTTTCCTCCTTGCCCAAATCCATCCTGTTCAACCCAGGACCCAAACCATGCTTAGGGAAAGCTTCTACTTAGGACCCCCTCCAGCACCTGGGAGAAGGGGCACCCTGATGCCGCCCTAAAAACTCAGAGTCCCTGACCTTGAGCAAAGGTTATCCTGAGGCCACCAGCACGAGTGAGGGATGTCACTTTGCAGGAATGGATCTTTCTGCTCTGCTTTGCAGGAGACCTGAGGGTGCCAGGCTGCGAATTTGAACATCTTATTGAAATGCCAAAACAGAGAGACCTCCCCAGAACCAGGAGCTCGGTGCTGGGGTGAGTTGTGGGTGTCTTGCTGGGGTGTCTGTAGTGTCACCCTGTCCAGCTGAGCTTGTCAGATCGCATCCTCCCACTGAGGAAAATCATAACATCATGGAGTAATTCTGGTCGGAGG
>NW_009660678.1:0-1711 GCF_000708025.1 Charadrius vociferus | reverse complement strand
TTTTTTTTTTTTTTTTTCCAAAGCCAGAAGCATTTATGAATAGTTCAAATGCTGTTCCAGTTCCTTGAAGTGTGCTTCAGTTCTTCACATCTGCTGTTGATACTTGCTGAGAGTTTTCATGTTAAGGTGAAAGAGCAAAGAGAAGGGACACAAGGCAACTCTAGGGAAGGCAGAGAAGGCTTTGGAACAGGGAAGGGGAGAAGGACTAACAGTGAGAACAAGACTGAAGATTTGAACTTGACTTACCACAACAAACAACTTGTGATGACTAGCTATGAGATGAGGCAGTTCCTCCCTCTTATTTCTCTCAGCTACAGGAAATCAGCTTAGCCTGTGCACTGCTATGTGTATGAGCTTAACAGGGAAATATTTCTTATTCCAGATAGGTTTCTCACTATTCTTCATTAAGAATATGGCACCCCCTAAACTTCAGGATCATCTTACAGATATTTAGACAAAAAAGAGGAAAAAAGTAGCTTTCTTGCAGAGACGTTTAAGTATATTGCTGGTTACAGCCAATCACAAGCCTCCAGACATATTTACCAGAGTTACCTATTTATTTAAATAAAGGCATAATTGTAGAATAGTGTCCTGGCGAGTCCAGACATATTTCATTTTAGCAGCTAAAGAATTCCAGTTGTGTCTCATTTTTTAGGTGGAAGCCATTTGAAATTACAGGTTAGCAAATGCCAAGAAGTATTTACGTTTTCTATGGGGAAGCAGGAAACTGAGGAAAAAAGGTTCTGCCTAAAATATACAGTTTACCTTTAGCACAGATAAGCATTACACCATTCCCAGGCTAGTGCTTTATTAACATAGGGGCTACTTCTCTATTTTGCCTGATCTGAAAAAATAATTTATGAGCTTCTTTTTGGATTGCAATTACGTTCCCAAGTTAGGCTCACTAGGACAGATCAAAGCCTATTGTGACAGATTCTGGTTTAAAGAAAAACAAAGAAGAAGGTGGTGCTCTAGATTTGTGACAACAGACAAGTGCCAGAAGAGAAGGACAGTTGTGTTTGTTGGGGGCATGAGGAGCATAAGGGAATTGTAAAACAAAAGACTGCTGTGCAGTAACCGGTAATCTCAGCTAACTACTTTTGTAGCTATTCTGGGGGTTGTAATCCTTTAAGCAATTATTGCATTACATATTTCAATATGTACTACTAGAATTTTAGGGAAAACAGTTCAAAATATTTTGCCTTGCCAATATCTTTTCTTAAAGATGTTTAGCTGAGAGAGAAAGATCATTTAAAAACATGTTGTTCTGGGATCATTAAATCTTTTAAAGCCAGACAAGGAGAAAACAAAACCTCAGAGACTTTTAATGCTTTGGGGCCTACTCAACAACATGTTCCATAATGAAATGTTAAATTGGTATAATTTTGTTTAATCTGCCTTGCTTTGTGGGTTTTTTTCTCCCCCTCTCTTGATTTTTCTCTGTCATGCCAATAAACTGGTTATTTTTAAGGAAAACTAACACGGAGGAACAGACTGTGGAGCTCAATGAAGAGTGATGAATGACTTGGGAGGCAAATCTTATTTATAGATATGCTTTATCCAAGTGCTTCAAATTCAAAATAAAGTAGCACTTTAAATATTTGAGCTGGGGTTCGAGAGGTATGTAGGAAATATGAACACCCACTTGTACAAAAAAAGGATTGTTGGTGACTGATTGCACTCTTAGCATGCAAATCTCTTACGCAGATCT
>NW_009660677.1:0-1708 GCF_000708025.1 Charadrius vociferus | reverse complement strand
GTTCTGTACATCAGTCAGAACTGCAGTACCACCATACTCTAAGAAGCAAGGATCCATACTGTAGGATTCTGGGTCGGTCTCCATGACAGAACTCGTGATAAAAAGCAGTAAGGGATCTCATTTCTTCTGCAGTTAGCAGAATTCTAGGTAATTTCACTCAGGAGCCTTACTTTGACTAAGCCCCAGAAATCTGTTCACAGGGTATATTATGAGAGCAACAGATACCATCCAAAACTGTTCATTCCCACTAGGGCTTGCCCTATTGTTCTATACAGCCATGCAGCTACTTAGCGCATGTAGCATGCTGATATAGGCATTTAGTTACAGTTTAATTTTCATGTTTCCTTTCATCTTCCATGCACTTAAGAGCTTGTGCCTCAACTTTGAGCTTCTATTTCCGCATCTGACACTAGCCAAAAAGAGACACAGAAAGGTACTAGACAAAGATGTCATCAGTAAGAGATGAGGAATTTAAGTCTAAGTACAAGACATGTCAATGAATTGCTTTGCTACTGGAGTCATCCTGTAAAGTAATCCCTGCTGATCCTTAAATGAAACGTGTAATAAACTTATGCATAAAGAATCACTTCACCACCCACTTTAATTTATCACTACACGGCTCTGCCTACAAGACCCATCTCATTTTGCAGCAAGATGAAACCAATGTATTTGCTCCAGTCATGATTACGTCATTATTCAATCCCACCCACCATTTATAAGTTAATTAAACCTCTTTTTACATCCTAGTTCTAATACAGATTTCTGTCAAGAACCAGCTCTTTCGTTATACTGAAAGCTGGCCACTAGTACCAGTTTTCCCTCTTTCGTTTTGCTTCTGTTATTAATTTAGCAAGTAGGCTGGGAAAAGACATCAGACAAAACCCCAAATCTAAAACAAGTTTTGTCAGACTACAGTAGAGTCTGTATTCCACCCTTAATTGTTATGCGTTTCAGTATACTCATCCACAGTTAGAATAGATATCTGGACATATTTAGGGACAATTTTAAGAAAATGAAAATACCCATTATCCTTGTACACACTGCAGCTGAGAAATACCATTATTGGATTGGATGTATAAAGACTATCAGTCCTACAGAACTGGTACTTTTCATACGTAACAAAAACCATAAGATCTCTGCAAATATCTGTAACATACCTATGAACAACATGGAATGTTTTCTTGCAAATTTAAGACCTTCATTTCTGTCAACTTCACGGTTTTCCTATAATAAGACATAGCATTAATATTCATTATTAACAAAATACACCAAATTACTTACTGCGGTTGAATTCAGTTTACCTTATCAATCTTGTTTCCAACTAGCATTTTGACTATGTCATTCCTTGTGCAATATGTTTCCAGTTCATTTAACCAGTTATCCAGCTTGACAAAAGTATCTCTTCTCGTGACATCATAAACTGAAAGATATCAGCAATATTATTTCCACACTATTTTCCCAGGAAATACAGCTTATGTTACAAAAGGATCAAAAATTATGGCTTTCTGAACTAAAACAGAAGGAGGCTCAAGGATTCCAGTTTACTTACTACAAAGACAACAACTGGAAAAAAGCCAAATATCTACCAGCTCAAATCACTGACAATACTAATGCAGAGCAACTCTAAGAATCAGTCATCTACTGTTCTCAGACTAATTTTTGTTGAGACATCCCAGCATACAGGCTAAAGACTATAATTCTCCAAAGA
>NW_009660676.1:0-1706 GCF_000708025.1 Charadrius vociferus | reverse complement strand
TCTCATTCATTTCTCTTATCCACCAGTGTTCTCACAAAATACTTGTTTATTCAATGTATTTGGATCCCCTTCCTTTCCTTTTCATACCCAATGTCTGGAAGCAATTTCTCAGTAGATGTCTAAAGAAAAAAAAAAGAATAGGCAATTGTATGCTAGAGAAGAGACTACACCATCCTTGATGCAAAAGATGCATCAAATTATAGTTTACATGTATCCACTTCCATGCCTAATGTCTGAATGTGCATATCAGTTTTGAATAGCGCTATAGGGACAGCTACTCCTTCTTAGCCACTAAACAAGGCAACTAAACACCAGTCAGTACTAGTTTTTGAAGGGCAAGGGGATAACGATTGGGAACATCCCTCTTGTCATAGGTAAATGTATATCCTTTGTAACTAATGCAAGCCAGAATGAATGACAGCTTTACTGGAAATTGTTTTCATGTTCAGGTCATGTGCTAAGGAGTGCTCTGTGTTGCTTCTGGAGCATGGAAATAGAGCAATCATCTTGATCAAGTGAGTTGTGTTCATCCTTCACAATGCTTTTATGGATTCATTTAAAAAAATATTTTTCTGTGTCTTCACTCTCAGGTAGCTAACAGCAGACCTTGGAGCAGTTTGATTGTGTACTTGCATGATTACAGCCCAAAGGAAATCCTTCCCTTACACCGATTTCAATGTACTTCACGTTAGGCCTTGAGAATCCAAGTGCATTCGCTAGTGTGATTTACAGGTGAGGCAAGAAAGATACGTCCACAGCATCTTAGGCTACCATATATTCATTTCTACATGTGGATACGTTTATTACAGTAGTAGATAGACAAGAAGAAAAGCTAACCTAGCACAAAGCCCTTTATCTCACAGGCACAGGAAACCTGATGAGATGCTGGCTGAAGTGTTTCACTAAACTGGAATAAATAGCTGAGTCCACACTGCAAAAAGTGTATGCACTGTTCTACATACATGGTATTTATACTCTGTATTTGTTTTCATGGGACTTGCAATAGGATAACAGGTCTTAAAAGCTCAGTTCTGTTTTTCTTTTGAAGTTGTAGGTGGCTGTTTGGTTATTTGGTGTACATACACTTAGGGCTGGACTCATGGCATGTCTCTCAAAACCTCTTAGAGCTTCTTTTTACCCAGCACAGAGTTAAAGCTCCTTATATTCCTCCTTTTTCAGCTGTGTGTGATTCAATCATCTGAGTGGTGCTGCAGGATGAGATTTCAATCTGAGATAAAAGAATTAGGCGAATCTCACTCCTTTTCACAAAATCCCATAGTCTTTAATTCTCTTTTGCTGCAAAGTCAGTGCAACAGTAGAAGCTTTTATCACCTTGGGTAGTGAGCTGCTGTTTTATTTGGGATGTAAATTATATTGGGTTTTGGTACCTACTGGAATGGCTTCAGAAGTTACAGTTTTGCAGTCGTATACCAAAAATCCAAGAAATTCTCAGTTGCAGAGTTTTCTGCTAAAACACAGACTGTCATTACCTTTTGTAAATGAGGACCCTCAGGAAGAGCTGATCTGATGCCCACTGAAGTCACCAAACAATACCTGGGGCCTTCAATGGATATTTGATAAGACCAGCAATGGCAGAGGTGTCCTGCAAAGATGGAGAAACACCAGCTCAGTCACACTGATGCAGGAAGATGCCATACTATGCCATGGGTGATGCCAAGAGAAATGTGGGGTGGTTTTTTTTTTTT
>NW_009660675.1:0-1706 GCF_000708025.1 Charadrius vociferus | reverse complement strand
AAAAAAAATCTCAAAATATTTTTGGATTTTAGGACCGCTTAAACATTTTCTTCAGATATTATCAGGCTGGACTGACAAGAGTTTGTCTGATTTTCCATGAGGGACAGAAATATGAGTATATCATTTACTATTATCTCATTTATTTTGAGAGATTACAAGCAAACTTCTAGAAAAAAATCTTCCAGTTAAACATGATTCACTACTAAGCCATGTAATTTGGGTTGGGATTTTTGCAAAGAGCATTAGAGATATCTGTGTCTGTAAAGTGAGAGGACACATGTTTTTTCTTTTTCTTTTTACAGCTTGTGAATTCTAACTAGGACTTGGTCATTGAGACTTTCTTTCCATATGCAATTTTTCTTTCTTGCTGTTGTAAAAGCAAGTCAGCAGCATATGTCCCAGTGACATGTCTATGTATCTGCCTCCCACTGCAAGACTCAATACAGTTCTGACGTCATCTGCCTTAGACACTGGGTATACTAGAAGCTTTTAGACAGTGGATTAGAGCAGGCAAGGTCATTTAATTGCTTCTTCATCTTCATTTCTACTTATTTCCTGTATGGTGTGCTCACAGTCGGAATTACTTGGCAGCTGCTCAATGGCAGCAAAACAGAAAGATACTACCTCGCCTTGAAGTTAAAAGTAAAGCTGAGTGGGATTGGTTTACTTCTTCATGTGGTACCCTTTTCATCACTGGTCTGGCACTTTTATCATGCTGTTTCTAAGAAGCAAACAGGAAAACAACTGTCTCATGAGATATACATGCACAAACCCTTGGTTGACTGAAGTTGGGTAGTAATCATCCAGTCTCTCTAATACCAAATATCTCTCAGACTTTATAAAACATCGCAGTCATTCTGCCTGAACTCCAATCCCAGTGTTTGCTGATGATTCAGTTCCTCTGGAGATGTCTACCCTCCCTGTCTAATAGCTGGGGATGAGCACAGTTTTGGTAGAATGTTGCTTTCTCCCATACTGAAACCTGTCACATTATCAGTTTCAATGGAATGGATCCACACATTTTGCCTAATTTGGTGATGATGTTTAGTAGTTTCATATGATACAGAAGGAGCATCAAGCAGAATGAAAAATAAATGTCGTTCTAGTCAACTATGCTCTAAACTGTCGACATGGATGATAAAATTCTTCTTTCCACAGAAGTAACCTTTGTCACCAGATAGTTGGGCACTTGATAAGACAGGGAAAAAACTTGTATGTTGATCTATTTCCACATAACACTTACACACAATACACTCTAGCTTCTTGTAGTGATCTCATTTTGAATCAGAAGTAGGCATACCAGACAGTTTTCAAATCCCATTAGGTTTAGATATAGTTTGTCTGCTACATCTGTTTGAGGAAGAGATAGAGAAAAGCGAAATATGAAAAGTGGCAGAAGATGGAAAACAGAGTAACACAGAATGCATTTCTTCAAGATTTCTGAAACCATTAAATCCTTGTAATAGCTGATCTTATCTTAGGCAAACATCTCCTATATTTTAAAGAGCGGAAAAAAAACATTTCAGGAAAATAAGATCCAGCCATGCGTTAACAAGTATTCACCTATTCATAAGTTTCTAGTTCCCCTCATTGCTAGTCCTTCCTATTGTGCATGAAGTTTTTACTTCAGGAAATCTAGTGTGGATCTTCATAATTTATGTCTCTTTAACTAAAGTAAATCCAGCTGGAGAGAGAGAGAGAGAGAG
>NW_009660674.1:0-1702 GCF_000708025.1 Charadrius vociferus | reverse complement strand
AAAAAAAAACCCAACAAAACCAAACCACCCACCCTTCAACTCAGAATCAAATGAGATGCTTTCTACTCCCTTCTTAAGAACACGAGCTTCTACCTTCACCACCCTCACTCCATCTGATGGAGTTCTTCTACTGTCAGTACACTGAGTATATATGTTCATTGCCAGAAAAAAGTTGGCTATTTGACAGTAAGACAACTAACCTGATTTAGCCAGAACACATTGTAGAAAACCAGCTGTATAGATATCATCTTAACATAGCTGGCTGAGGTCAACTGTAGTTGAGAAGACAAGACATCAATTTCACCTAGCTATGTCAAGGTGAGGACTGCTTGACTCCAGCTAGAATTTTGCCACAAAGCAGCTATCTGAATTAATTATCATGTTATAAAAGCACACCATTGTGGAGAAATGAATATACATCATCATTGTGCAGACAGAGTGTAGAGAGTTGATACAGGCATATGCTGAGAGAAATTATACCCAAGATGAGCAGAAAACACTCCTGGCAGATGGAAGAATTACAAATAATGAATAGCTTTGGGTAGTCTCTCATACGTCTCATCAGCTGGCCAAGGAACTACAGGTGAGAGCAGAGGACCTGTCTTCTTCTGGAGCAGAAAAGCTAGAGAGCATTGTGTGGCTCTGCAGGGGAGAAAAGGGGAAGAAAGGGAATAAGCACATAGAGTTTCCTGTAATCCCCTAGCCACCCACACATAGGGTCAAGCAGAAATTAACATGTATTTATTAAGTTCCATGGATGTAAATCGAGGCTTAAGGAAATGAAAAACCATCAGCAAATCTCACCAGCTCGATACCACTTCTTTCCACTAATGCATGTAGAGAGTTTTAGGAATAACCTCTTGTTAAAAATGCCACTGCCTATTTTCCAGCCCATTATCAGGTAGCCTCTAATCTGTACCAAAATCACACAAACATCACAAGCATTTACAGCTGGAATACGATATTGTGTTGGTTTTGTTTCTGAATGTTTTTATTTGTTTTTAAGGCATCCCACAAGCATCTCTGTTTGAATTAAACCATGTTCTATCCCCATTCCAGGCTGTTTCTCAATGTTGAGTCTAACGAGTATAACAACAATAGAGCTGAGTGAGAGACATCCTGTTGAATCCAGGACATTCAGAAATAGTATTGTTTGGGAGTGTGGATAACAAATCAGGTTGCTAATGCAAAAACATCCAGGTAAGCAAGGCCTTTCTCACACAGAAAACAACCATATGGTTATATTGTGCAAATGGTGTCATACGGATTCAGTACTCCCCAAGAATCTCTGTTACACAATACACTCAGCTGCTTCCTTTTCTACTTCATTTATTTTGTTTTCAAATAAACGCTCTTATGCTTAGTACACAAAATGTTATATTATGATTTTCACGTGTGCCACAAGCATTGCCTCGAAGAGCTCACTGCCAGCTTTTCAAAGGGATGTAGTTCATGCGAGTAAGAAAGAGAAGGCAGGACAAGACAGAACAAGATCATTTGGCTTCTGCTGTCAAGCAAGCACATGGAGGTTCAACCAGAAATGAGAGTTTCACTTGTAGAGACTCACCTCTTGTTGGATTTATGGAAGTGCTAAGTGTTAAGAAGGAATATCAATGACAAAAGCGTAATAACTTATCAAGCTCAACCTGAAAAGACAGTCTCCAAACATAAGACAATATTGAAAAAGGCACAGACTATGTTT
>NW_009660673.1:0-1703 GCF_000708025.1 Charadrius vociferus | reverse complement strand
AAAAAAAAAAAGTTTCTTGGTCTCTTGTGACTCAACATACGTAGTTGAAAGAGGTTTGCCTTTGTCAGTGAATCCGAGTTACAGAATTGTCCAAGTCCAAACTAAACCTACAGAAATCTGAGAATGGATGTGTGTTCCTACTATATCTCTATTAAAAGGCTTTTAAAAACATGTTAGAGTTTAAAAGGGAGGTTTTGTCTGCACAGCTGAAAAAGGCTTTGCCTGAAGTTGGGTACTGTGCATTGCACAGCAGTATGGGTAATTACCAAAGGTGGTGTTTAGCTCCATCTTAGGGCCTTACTACTAACTGAAGGGAAAATGGAAAAAACAGTTAAGATAGTAACATCAAGTTCCTTGAATAATAGTTTATTTTATGGCAAAGGCATTCTTGATGCAGTGCAGTTGTAATGAGTGGTGCTGCTAACATCTCTTTGCTGTTGGCAGCAAGGTCATATATGATTTCTATCATTAGACTATCCCAATGGAGAAAGCACCTCTTTAATCAGCCCATCTGCACAAATATTTTGAGGGAAAGCAGCTTCTGGGACATGTGGCTTAAGTAAGGCAGGCTCATACCAAATCTTCAGAAATAATTCAAAAGGAGTAGTGTCTGTCTTCAGATAGGATACAGATGTGATCCCATACATGGCCTTGTTTAACTCAGTTTCTTGACATGTCATTCTGCATCTTTAATGGCATGAGACATCACTCTAGTTGTGATTACAGTAATGAAATACTTTGTCAGTGAATCTTCTTTTAATACTTAGGTTTGCTTGAGTCTATTAAGCTGTTGTTTGAACTAGCCAGAATTGGTCATAAATTGGACAGCTTGATGAGGTGTACTATTACGACTTCACCTGAATAGAAAGTGTAAAACAAATCTGGAATGTAATGAACAATTTAAAATGAAGGAAAAAGATGGGTATTATACAAATAGCATTACAGTTGCTAACATAGGGTACTGAAGATGTTCCAGGGGCTTCATGACAGATATGCTGTTTATCCAAAGTTACTTGCACTGTAATTTAGACATAGTTCAGCTGTAAGTATCTGTAAGGTATGTAAGCAAGGTGGCAGATATAACAAGGAGTTACAGAATTGCTGTGTGGCTTTTCTTCACTTTGATTATCTTGCTCTTTGGCTTTTTTCTTCATGTCTATGGGAGAAGTAAGAGTTTTAAGTCCCTTTGATTCTCAGGAAAGCAGTTGCAGAATGTGTGTCAAACGTGCAGCCACTTACATGGAGGGATGGTTTCAAATGTGGCATGAATACAAACATAAAAAGTAGGGCCCCAAATTTTTATTTCTCAAGGTAAGCTGCTTATTCCCACATCTTTTCACATATTGTATCTTACTCGGAACATGCTTATGCTAAAGGATGGTGTTGCTTTCCTTGAAGAAGTGGTGAAGGCTTTTTAGAGTAGATGCATTACTGAGTGTAATTCCTTGTTCTGATATAAAATACTCCTTCTAGGTAGGCATAAGTATATAAACTAATCACAATGAAAGATATGCTGCTACTTATTTACCTAAGAATATTTCTACCTGAAAGTTTGGGGAACTTCTAAGTGAAGACCAATCCTACCATTTGCTCCAGTTGTGTGGGAGGAATATTTTAAGGAAAAAAAGGTATTTCTTTGGTCATGTGTTACATTCCATTTCATGTGTAATGATTTAGATGCTAACCAAGACTCCTTGGTCCTT
>NW_009660672.1:0-1700 GCF_000708025.1 Charadrius vociferus | reverse complement strand
TTCTATGATGGTGGAACAGTACTGGTGCTCTCAGTCTTCTATTTTTTCGCTGGCTGCCTTAACCTACCAGGGCAAAGTCTGGTGAACCCCCTACGCTCTGGTTCCCAGGTCATCCAGATCAGGTGCCTCCTGAGTACTGTTTCTTCTGTCACCTTACATGTCTGGAGGGTTTTTTCTTTGTTTTGCACAGAGGTCACAGCATAGACTACGTAATGAGGTCAGATTACAACACAAAGTTGGGATGCTCTCAGGGTGTACATCCAGTATCCGGCATCTGTAAACACTCCCAAATTCCCTAATGTAGATGATGTCACAGGAAAGGAATGACAACCCTTAAATGTGTCACAACTCGCCAAAACAAATTACCATATGTAATTCAACATGTGTTATTGACGGAGACATCTTCCAATGAAGATTTAACTTGAATGGGTTTGGGTGTTTTTTCCCCTTTTGGAAGAAAGCTGCTGGAAGAGCCAGAGACTGTACGTGCTCTGTGGGTGTGCTCAGGTGTAGAGCAGACTGGGATGCAGACCAACAAGTAATGGGTGGGGTATTGGAAGGAGGATTGTTGGCATTTGCAGATGTCGGAGCAGAAGGCAATGTGTCATAAAGCAGCATGAGAGGGAAGAGGGACAAATCTCCATCCACCCAAGAGTACAGATTGATTTATGTATGTGTGGGAGAATGGTGAAAGGAGTTAATACTGGAGACATGATCAATGTGAGTGTTACAAAATGTGTAATAAGCCATCCCAAAAGCACTGTTACATAGGAGGGAAAATTTTGACCTGCAGCTATTCCCCAGGGAATGATAATTCATTATTCCTGAAGCTACCACTGGTGAAGGCAGAGTAGATCCTAAACTGCTAATGAAAAATCATGAGAACACGGGGAAACTATTTTTCTGTACTGTTTTCATCTGTTGGATTATTTTAGATCTCTTTTCTTGTGTTTCCAGAAGGAAGAAGAATGTATGACTATCATATTAATCTCTAGTCACATTGTTGAATATATGCCAGTTTGTTCAGTATTTAAGAACAGGTTTGAACAGAAACATCAAACGTTTACAAGTTAGCTTTTAAAAGTATCATCTACCACTCTAACTTCTATATATAGAAAAGCATGTGTGTTGTCTCAAACATACACACATTCTTCAGAAATGGCCTTAAAATCCATAAGAGCTTCAGAAATGGCTTTTGCAGTTATAACTAAAATTGTATTCATTTAATGACTCTACTGCTCTCTCTCCATACTGCTTTCCCAGTGAAGAAACAAATACAAAAATCTTTCTCTTTATGTTCCTTCAATATGTAAATGTCTTATTTCCCAGATTACCTGGGGGGTGGGTAAATGATATAATCCTAGACAAGTGATGAGTTCCGTACCCTATGGGCTAAATGGAATATTCATATTTTTGCAAACCCTAGGATTTCCCTTACCATGAGTTTTTGTGCACACTTTTGCATCTTATAAGGTATAGTTCTGCCAGCTTATCAGAACTGTTGAAAAGCTTTCCACTTTTAGGAAAGGGCATATAAAATGCAATATAGTTAAACATCATGTGATTTATGTCCCACTGGTGGAAAGTGTGTGTGTCTTCCCCTGTGTGTAGTTGTTACAGTCAGCATTTTCATCGTCCTGTAGTTGGGATGTGAATTTAGAATGTAAAGAAACAAATCATGCTGTTTCTGTAGTTTTTTT
>NW_009660671.1:0-1705 GCF_000708025.1 Charadrius vociferus | reverse complement strand
CTTCCAAGAGTCTGTACAATGTCCATCATGAGAGCGTTGCATTTAGGACTGGGCTCTTCAGCATGGAGCCCATGGTCACAACACAGCTACTAAGGAAGTTGCCGAAGCACCTGCTAGAATTGACCCGTTTTTGAAGGGAAGCAAGACAATCACACTTTCCTTCAAAGGCATGAAGGAACCACATAATGCTTCTTGTGCTTATAGCCTACGAGACAGACTCAGCCTGTAAGACATCTTGATTTCATTGTGGAGAGTCCTGCTTATTGTAGCCTCTACATTCAAATTAAAAAGCATCGAAAGGAAGACGACTTTCATCTTCATTTACTTCAATCCTGTAACTTACGGATAAGTGTCTCTGTTACCCACCAACTCTGCAGCCATTTGTCCTCTTGATTGTGTATTCTTCTACCGGATACAAAAAAGCTGAACTAATGCACCCTCTCACATCTAGATTACATGGGACACCAGAGCAAGTGAGCAGAGCTGGGAATTTGCAGTGCACGCAGCCAACTGCATGAGATCCTAGTTTGGAGACTTAATGTATTCTCAGCACAGGTATCCAAAGCTGCTCAAAAGGCAGCATAGGTTGCCTCGCACCACAGCACATACAAGTCAAGAGGGCTTCCACAAGGTATGTTGTAGCTCATCCACCTCAGTTTCACCCCAGCTTAAAGTCCACTAGACCCCTCGCACTCCCAGTCCCAGCTGTCACCGTGAAACAATACTGTTAGCAAGTAAAACCTTAGATTTTTAGTGGCAATTAATATGTGTTCAGCTCCATTGTGACCTGGCCGCCATATCTCCACAAGAACTGCCAGACTTAGTAGACAGTGGTTGCCAAGTTATATTCTTTCTATTTGCTGGGAAAAAATTATTAAGTAAACAAATATATCCCAATATAATTTTTAAATAGTCATTCTTAAGGGATGAACTGAAAGATAATTATGGCTTGGCACGCCTGTGTTATTTTACTTTTCTCCCACCCAACACTGGAAAGACAAAAGCTTTTCTTAGTGAGTGTATTCATAGATTATCTGAGGCAAGAATGGGGCATTATGATCTCTGGTCAGATTTCCTGGCTAGCGCTGGCCATGGGCTTCCCCTTGCCGACCCCACATGACACCAAGCAACCTTTAGACTAACTTCGCTTTTAGCAAGGTCTGGGCCAGATGACTTTCAGAGGCTCCTTCCACCCTAAGTTATTTTATGAACCTATGAGTTTATAGCAATTGTCACAATCACAGGTTGACGTCAATCACATATTCTGGCAAGACGGTGAAACATGATATTAAGGCTGGGAGCAAGTTTCATCTATACTGCCAGTTTTCAAGAGTAATTATCTCATTGAGTGCAAAATCACCAGCCTGTAATTAGTTTAATTGCATCCTTCTGCAGCTCTCACCAATGCCAAGCACTACACAACCAGCACTGGGCTGGTAACAGATCAAAGACCCACAGGTGAGCCACGTCAGGAGGGATCTGCACAGTTTACAGCAGCGGGCAATACTGTTGGCTACCCCGAGACTTTGGCTTTATGGTTTGGGGTCTGAAAGCTACTTGCCTGTGTGCCCATTTTTATCACCTAGACAGGTAGGGTGATATGGAGTTTGCTCTGAATGAGGAAAATTAATGAGTTGTCTTGCGTACACGACTGGATAGGCAAAACCCCAGGTCACAGAGATCACAGAATCTCCTAGATTGGAAA
>NW_009660670.1:0-1700 GCF_000708025.1 Charadrius vociferus | reverse complement strand
ACAACATTTAGCAATCCTGCCTCCAGATTTCACTGCTATATGAATAGCAATAGTTATTAGTTTACCGTACTGAACGCCTTCATCGCCATCAGGCTTCATTTCAAGAAGATACCAACATCCTAAAAACCACAGAGTATGTAATGTGCACTTTAACATAATGAAAACATGAACACCACCACGCCTAAAGAATAAATTTGCATTCACCTATTTCAGTAGATTAAATTACATCATGATACCTGTTCATCAGTGTTGGCCTCCATCAATGGACCATCTCTCAAGCTTATTTCCCAAACTATTGATTAATCCAGTTTTTAGTTGTTTCAGTAAAGCATCTCTCCTAACCTATTCTTTTGAAGTCTGTTTTCAGAATCTTCCCTTTCCATATCTGCTTGGCGTTTTACATCTTGAACTGTCATTTCCATTACAGAGTTTCACAAGACACTCTCTACTCTCTTCTCTTTTTATTCCCTTGTTGTTTTCCATTTAGCTTCTCTGTGTCATCTCTGTCAGGAAGTCGGCAGAAGTAACATAGGTTAATATATTTTGGGCATCTTCTAACATCCATTTGTCTAACTTGAATCTTACATCATAGCAATACACACTGAAAATTTCTCTCATTTGTAACCTACATCTCTAACTTCAGTCATATCCCAATTAAGACCATGCTTAAGCCTGGAAGAGCAGCTATTATTTTTCAGACTGCACCTTATCCGTATGACCTTTTTAATCAGAGGGACTCCTCACAGCACCTGAGATGATGCAAGGATTCTGCTTTGCTACAGTCATGTTTAAGGTCTTGTTGTTCTGCCATTGCCTTGTGTATTGCCATCCTATTTCTGAAGACAGGTGCAGATGGCAAAGTCCTGATTTGGCACAATCTTCATAGGGATATTTGCATTAAGAGCTTTAGCTCAGATCTCTCTGTAATTAAATCCCTCTCTCTCCAAACTGCAGGGAATCAAAATACTCCAAGAGAAACTGTTATCTTGCTCCTGGCAACATGACAATATGACCATCTTCCAGTCTCCCTTTCAGTGGTTTTCTATTATTCAGAAAAGGGTAGAAACTTGTTCCTTTGTTTCCACAATTATCAATAGACCAGCTGCCACTGTAATTTCTGATCTAACAATATATCCACCTACTGGCATTCACACTGCCTCTTCAAACTTCAATGCCTTTCTGTCTCTCACTTCTGTGTATCACTGTAGCTGGTCCTACCCACTTTGGACACCATCTGATCATATTTGATAAATCCTCTATGAATTGTTTTTTAGTTTTACTTGATTTTTTTTATTCTTTTTCAGTTTGACTAACCCTTAGGAGCTCGTTACTGCACTGCAAATGGAGAATCATCCTAATCACAAATTATTTGCATTTTAAAAAATTTCACTGTTTGAAAATTGAGAGGTTGCTGCTTTTTTTCCTCAGAAAGATTTTCAAATGAAGGAACAGAACTTCAGATGTGGCAAGAGAATGGAAAACCAGCTACACTGCATATACCTGATATTTCTAGTATAGTACTCTGCAATGAAATGATTAACAAAGTTGGCACTTAAGTGTTTGTAATTAGGTTTCAAAGCTACTATCCTGCTGAGACGAGATGAGGGAGTTCATGCTTGCCTTCATACTATTGTTTCAGTCAATCTGGCAGAAAACTAATTTTTCACATTGTTTATCTTTGAAACCAGTAGGGAAAAAAA
>NW_009660668.1:0-1696 GCF_000708025.1 Charadrius vociferus | reverse complement strand
TTTCAGCAGCGTCAAGCGGTTTGACCCGCTGACAAAAACGTGGCAGCAGGTCGCACCCATGCACTCGCGGCGCTGCTACGTGAGCGTCGCTGTTCTCAACAACCTCCTCTACGCCATGGGAGGGTTTGACGGACACACGCGCCTCAGCACAGCAGAACGCTACGAGCCAGAGACGAACCAGTGGGCTCTGATTGCCCCCATGCACGAGCGGAGAAGCGATGCGAGTGCGACCACGCTGCATGAGAAGGTAAACGGGCCGCGAGATCACAGAACCCCGTTAAGGCTGGAGTCCGGTGAGCAGGACCAGGAACCAACCAAGCCCCAGTGCCCAGCACTACCCAGTCAGCACCTGCCTGTCCCTTCCTACGGCACAGAGCCAGGCAGGGACCCTCGCGGAGCTCTGCCAGTGAGACACACGGCTACTGCTCCCAGTTCGTCACCTAGAGAGAAAAGAGGAGCTGCGGGAGCAGGAAAGGGAACAAATGCTCCCGTTAACAAAGAGGAGGGAAGTTCCCGTAAACCTCATGCCTTAAATCCTGGAGCTCCCGATACAAGGCTCTCTAAGAGGCAGCAACCGACTGGCACAGTGGAGACGCAGACCAGAGCGGTAGAATCCCCCCAAAACACTCCACCAAAATCCAGCCATGCCATTCATTTTCTCCTCGATGCGTTCTCCCTCCCAGGCTCTCACTGCCCTGCTCACCCTTTTTTCCTCCTGTGAACAGGTGTATATATGTGGAGGGTTCAACGGAACCGAATGCTTGATCACAGCCGAAGCGTATGATCCCGCAACACAGCAATGGACCCTGATAGCCCCCATGAGCAGCAGGAGAAGCGGAGTAGGAGTCATTGCATACGGAAACCAAGTGTATGCGGTAAGGGAGCAGTGGCACCGCCACTGTGACACCACCCAGCACTTGTAGTCCTTCTTTTTGCTCATCGGCATCTCCTGGATTTCAGGCTGGCCATTTGCTTGTAAGGGCCATTTAGGGAAGGAAGCCAGAGCCTGAACGGTTGCTGTGTCTCCTGCGGGTATTCCCACCTGCACACTTTTGGGTACGGAAAACTTGTGCATCACTTTGCTGCAGCGGCAGCAAAGAAATTGCTTACAAGTAGTCAGCATGCGACTTGCGCGCGGAATGGTTCGGCCGCCTCAGCGGGTGAGGAATGGCCCGTTTCAACTCTGTACCTCTGGCATTCCCAGGTCGGAGGATTTGACGGAGTCAACCGCCTCCGCAGCGCGGAAGCTTACAACCCCGCTGCCAACATGTGGCGCACAGTCCCCAACATGTTCAGTCCTCGCAGCAACTTTGGCATTGAAGTGGTGGACGATCTTCTGGTTGTGGTTGGCGGCTTTAACGGGTTTACTACTACTTTCCATGTGGAGTGTTACGACGAAAACACTAATGAGTGGTACGATGTTCAGGACATGGGCATAAACCGTAGCGCTCTGAGCTGCTGTGTGGTGCCCGCTCTACCCAACGTCAGGGAGTACGTGGCCAGACGAGACTACTACGCGGACAACTCTTCGAGGGAAGTCGGCGTCATTTCTTCAACAGGTAGCCTGCCTGTATAAACAGCTCCGCTTAGCTAATAAAGCCTTTTGAGCAGCAAGGGAACACAGTCCCTTATTCAAACAGAAAAACAATTCATACAGACCAAAAGAGTCGTTAGTACTGAAAACTTGCACTCTCTG
>NW_009660667.1:0-1700 GCF_000708025.1 Charadrius vociferus | reverse complement strand
ACTCAATCAACTTTCCTAAGGAAGGTGCCCCTGGGATAGTTTCATTTTCATACAGTTTTCAGATAAACATATGTAATGTCCAAGTTCATAATTGCTTAAGTCTGTGAGAGATGTGGCAGGTCTACAGCTGCTTTACTTGAAGCTATGATTTTGCCTTAAGGCACCCCCAAACCCTGTGGTAATACCAGCATTTAAAGTGCACATACTAGCAAATCAAAGAGGACCTTCCCTGAGCTTATAACAAGTCAAGTCAGGGCAGGCTAATAATAATTAAAAGGGAGACTAAATCCTGCTTTTTTTATGATCATTAGTCAGCCAGTGGTGGATTACATACTAAGGTGGTCACGACTGTTTGCTCAGATACGCTGCCACAAGGAGAAACCACCTACCATAGGAGACCTTATGCAGCCCTCCTGGAGCACACAGAAATATGGTTGAAGGCCCTCTGGTGCAGCCTGACACTGAGCAAGCAGTCTAACAGCTACTGTCAGATATTGAATAAAAATCTGCCTAGAAAAAGCAATTAACCCCACAAAACTCATCAGGTGGACTCTAATGCCTTCTTGACAGTTTACTAGCACACTACACTATCGTATAAGGCAAGTGAGAACATAAATACAACCAAAAAACCCCATGCTTTAAAAGGCAGATAACAATTACTTGGGTTGAATTTTGCCCAAACTCCATGCATGCTACAGAAATCACTGCAGAGAAGTTGGTGCGATATTGAGAGAACAGAATACAAATGGTGTGCCAGTCAACACGCACTTCTAAAGCAATCTTGGAACCTATATTATGGATGCCTGGGATAATTTTCTATTTTAATTGCCTCACACATTTATCCCATCGCCCATTCCTGATTTCATCACCTTTTTTTAGGATCTTGTCTCAAAGACCTGTGAACCTCTTGTGAGATGTTTCTTCTCGGACAGCTTTAAGTAAATTGAAGGAGTTGAGGACAGTGACGCCACACTCTAACTCACTAAAATATCCCCAAAACTATGGGACATCCTGTGTATGTATCTACAAAGTGGGAAGCATCTTGTACAATTTACAGCATATCGCTGTTCTTGTGTGCTGTTCTCCTTCCTCCAGCACATGAAGAAGTTTTAATTTTAAATTAATTTTTCTAACTGCTGTTTTGCACCACCAGCTTGTTAAAATCTCTCAGGGTTCCTCACCTTGGAAGTTGACTGAAGAGGTAGGTATTCAGAAAGAAATATTTTCCCCTTTTACTAAATAAATAAACAAAGGTTTCCAGACAGTGCAGAAGGATGTCCTTCCAGAGGTCTGAAAGACCTTTTGAACTCCAAAATAATCCCATCTGGTAAAGAGGGGATGAGAGATTTCAGAGGACATCCACCATATGCATATTTTTCTAGGGAGAAACAGGGCAAATGTGTTTTTTAACCCAAGGGCTTATGAAAATTCATTAGTGTTTGTTACCCTCTCTGTCATTGATGCAGCAATGGGAAGGTAGCATCGCCAGCTGTGTGACACGGATCTCGGGAAACATTCAATAAATATGGCTGGGGCATGGAAAAAGTCCTCAGGAAAACTGGCTGGAGGTTACTGCTTCTCACCAGACCTGGATGGTGGAAGGGTCTTTGAGACCACTATCCCCTTAAAAACCATCCTACCATCAGCTTGTTCAGCTTTTTTCAGCTTTAACTGGAGAAGTGATAGCAGCATCCCACCAC
>NW_009660666.1:0-1696 GCF_000708025.1 Charadrius vociferus | reverse complement strand
AAGAAGAAGAAGAAGAAGAGGAAGAGGGAGAAGAAGAAGTTCTCTTTAGTCTTTCTCTCTGTCATCCTATTTCTTTGGCACATCATCCAGAGAGATGAGATGATGCGATATTCTGCAAAAAACACCTCTGTGGAACAACAGAAGTGCTGAGACTCAAACAAAGCTGTGATTCAGGACTCCTTAACCCTGCTCTCACATTAAATAACTGAAAGGAGTGGCCAAGCGCTGATTCACCATGACCTTCATTGTCAGCCCCTCGTATGTCTGCATAAGGATGTAAGGGTCACCCTTACATCCTCACAGAACAGTTTACATGCTCAAAGAGTGACTAGGCAGGTGAGATTAACAGAGTAGTCATCTGTTTTCACAGTGAAGAAACTTTCAACAAACAAAAGTCAGTTGGCAGATACAAATTATGCTCTTAAATTAGGCACTAGAATGATGTGGTTTATGGAATTATATTCTGATTCAGCGGAGTTATTAAATATATGAGTAATCTCACTGCAGTCAATAATAGAGCAATATAGATTAAATCATCAGTGGTCAGTCAGAGCATTTGGAGGGTTAAGTGGGAACAATCTGTTTTGCTGGACTGGGCTTGTGTAACAAGGCCCTCAGTTGTGTGTTTAGCACATCCCCTTTGCAAATCTACCTCTAAAGAACAGTAATATATAATACAGTATATTTCTTACTTTCTTTTGATTCATTGTTCTGTTGTACTGATAAATGAACAGTTAGCATTGAAAGTTTTTGATCACTAATGACTCAGATTTTAAGTACAATGTCAAGCTCAACAAGATTATCTGAAACATTTTCAGTTTGCTTTTAAATCTCTGTAATGCCCAACATCGGAAGCAGCTTTTAAATCACCTTGCCATTCAATGTCTTACAGGTGCCTTGAAAGAAACAGGAACACCTATTTATACCCTCTGTGATCCTAGTAAATGCATTTAAATGTGTGTGATGATATCTAGCCTTCAGTACCCATAAAATGTCTGTGAGAAGGCATGCAGATGCATGCGACATGTTATGGATTAGGGGCGACCAAATCCGGAGAAACCCTTTCAGGCATCTTTCAGGAACACTATCAGGACATTAAACACAGTCACACTTCACTTACTTTGCAGTCATGGTAAATCTGCCATTCTCTAACTTATTTGGTTTAGTTGAAGCCTGTCCTAACCTACACTGAGCTTTCTCAGTCCTGTTTCTCTCCTCTGTATTTTTGATTTTACTGGGGATATCTCTGGCCTTGAGCAGGTTCCCTTGGTTGGTAGAAGAGATGAAAATCTGCAAATACTTAAATTTGGTGTCTCAAACAGAGTTTGATTTTTTTTAAGCTAATACATTTCAAACATGGTTAAATGATGTGGGAACATATTTAATGTTCAATTTCCTTTTCAGAAGTGATTTGATGCCTAGAAGCATTTGGACTCTTTGAAAGATTTTATTTAGTGTATATACAAGCACCCAAAAATATGTTTTTTGAGCATGCAGGAATTTTTACAAGAGTCAGTTTTATGTTACCCAAAATGTTCAAAAATATCTGCATCATGAATTAGTGCATTGTAGAGTTATAAAAATTTTGCAAGGCAGTTCAAAGTTTTACTAAACGATGTCTGTCATTTAGCACTGACAAAAAGGTGTCTGTATCTTTCCATAGCAATTGCCCAAGGGAATACAAAAAAAAAAAAAA
>NW_009660665.1:0-1698 GCF_000708025.1 Charadrius vociferus | reverse complement strand
AAAAAAAAAAGGCTTTAAAAGGACCTAAATATTAATGATGCCAGAATTTACATTGTGTCCGTATTGTACATTTTTATGTTGATGTGTGATAAAGTGATTTAAATAAATTATTTAAAAAAAGAGCTACTCCAGTATTATTTAAAGTATTTAACATATGGTAGTCTGCAGTATTTTCTGTTTTTTATTTAATATCCAGCATGCATACAGAATATTCATTGAATATTTAATAAACCTGGAGGGTCAGCTCTTGTGAACTCATCTCCATAATCCTTCAGACTAAGTGGGTAAACAGAAATACTGCTGAAGATTATTGTAGCCAATTGCTCTCACAACTAAAACACTGTGGAGGAAGCTTCTTGTTTTCTTCATGGCAAGAGTTGCAAGGTGGTTTTCAGTCTTGGAGTCATCTTGATGGACATCCTTTGAAACTCCTTTTTATTACCAAAAGTTTTTAAAATTTTCCATTACTAAGGTTGAGTTTTACAAAACCAAATCAGTACTGTCGACGGCTCTTAACATCATCCTCTGGATTCCCAAGCAACTTTTCTGTAAGATTCAGCTTCAGAACCAACAGTCTTACTACTCTCTTAAAATAGTAGCTTTACATTATAGAGTGAACTATATATGTCTAGAAATGTCAAGTACTTTTTATCAATCAAGAAGAAAAGTAAACGTATCATCCCAAATTTGTTAATCCCAGAATTTATTTTAGCTGTCTATTTAGGCATGCTGTGAAAGTGCTTTCTTTCCTCCTCTCCCTTAAGAAATGCTTCCTTTACTGTCTGTCTCAATGACAAATAAATGTTCATGTCTCTGTTACATTAACAAATGAGTTGGTATGCCCATGGAGAATATGTATAAGCGCAATTTTTTAAATGAAAAGTAATTTCAATTTTATAAATTAGAAAATAAGTTGGTATGGTGAATACCAGATAACATTTTTTAGAAGGATGTAAGGTTAAGAATTTGCATGACGTAATGCTTTCCTTGAATACTAGCTTTTAGCCTGAATTTCCCTCCAGGTATATTGAAGACTATTGAGGGGGCTATCTTTATAGTTTTGGGTGTAGCATATGCTTCAGCTTGAAACATTGTAGGACCCCTCTGTATGCATAAGCAGAAGCATAATTTGCTGCAAAGGGCAACTCTTCTTTTGACTATATCCATTTGACCTATCGTTAGACACTTACCTCTTAGTTTTAGGCTTGTTGACAAGCTGTGTTGCCTGTAGATACTAGAATACTGGGGTTTTTTTTAAAAAAGGATATTTCTAGACTGCTGAAAGAGCTTACAATGTTATCTCTTAGTCTTGAATTCTCCATTATTTTAGTCTCATGGTAAATATGCATACTGGCCGCAAATGGGGCTGTTTGCCGGGAAAATACTCTGAATAAGATGGCAGAACATTGTTCAGCTTTACGGTAGTTATCGTCAGTGAAGTGAAGGTCTGGCTGATGTAGTCTGTTCCTTGAACATTTGAGTCTTTGATGATGATGATGATAAATGCATGTAGAAATCAGCTATAGGATGTTTTTGATGCAAGATATGCATATTGATTTTGACAAAATTCTTATTTTTAGAAAAATAAATTAAAACAAAAGTTATTGTTTCACACTGTCAAAATACCTGGAGAAGAAGCACAGAAAGCACAGAACAGGTGCAAATAGTAGACCATTAGCAATAGTCCTTCAAAATGTT
>NW_009660664.1:0-1699 GCF_000708025.1 Charadrius vociferus | reverse complement strand
TGGTAGGCTGACAGGTCTCTCATTTTTGCTTAGTCCATAATTCACTCTTAGTTTCAATTTTAACCAATTAAAAAAAAGAGCTTTTGTAGAAACACATTCCTAAGTGAACTCGGTGGCTACGAGAAAGCTCCCTCCAGAGGAGCAAGCAGCAGCACAGAAACATCTACTCCCAGGATCTAAGACGTGGCAAAATTTCACTGTGGAACCCACCTGGATAAACACATGGTCACTCTAAAAAAATGACGTAAAGAGTTTCCCTCTCCCTTCTGCCTATATTATAAATGCTGTTGGTGGGGTGGGGGGGTGGGGAAGTGACATTCCTTTCTTCAGAAAACCACCAGCCGGGAAAAAATCCTTTGTATGTAGCAGTTTGTACCTCTAGAAGGCCCATTCAGAACTCCCCCAGTGAGTGCCAAGAGCTCAGAGCTGGACTACAGTCTAATAAGAAAGACAACATAAACAACTAACACTAAAGGCAAAAACACCACACTGCACGGCTCAAACCTACTGCAAATGGGACTGAAAAACAGTTTAAAAGGAGAGGGAGGAGTTCCTCCAGTTTCCCTCTCACATTCCTGCCTGCCAGTTACCTAACTGTATCAGAAACGGTACGTAGGAATGGGTTTTGCTGTGATCCATACATTGCAAACTTTGTACGTACCACAAGGGGGGAATGAATAGTTAAAAGTAAGACAAGAAATAGAAATATTTGTGGTGATGTCATTTTGGTATTTGAGAATGAGAGGAGTGCCTGCCCACTCTGTTATTCAAAAGAAAGCTCCCCTGTTTGATACCTTCTGTTCTGTGTGTGCAGAGGCTTTAACGTATAAAGGTAAGTTCTTCTGTATGGTCTTAGGGATGGCCTTAAATGCACAGAATTATGCCGGTGTGATCCTGTGCATTTGGATACTGTCCCTGTTTTATGAGAACACATTTCCCTACTTCTGCTTGTGCAATTTGGGGAAACCATTGAATATTTTCATGAGAAAACAGCACCCCTACAAATAAGATACAGCAACAGTTAAGAAGATGTCCGTTTTCAAGCAGCAATCTCAAAAACAATGCTCAAGGATACAACCCTATATAATGTACACTGGGATATGTTGGGAGTGAATCCCTAAAAGAGAAAACAATCTAACCAAAGAGTTCAGCTTGTTTTCTCCACCCACAGACGACCCATTTATTTGAAATGCAAGTAATTGCAGTATCATCTGAGGGGATGGCATGAGGGATGGACCTTGATTTAGAGAACAGAAGATGAAGATGAGAAGGAGGGAGAAAACTGTCAATTAGATCCTGGACAGAAGGATGACAAGAAGCTAGAAAAATGGGATGAAATCTGTTAATAGAGGTGTGACCCCCAGCCCTGGCTGATCCAAGAGCAGAGTAAATACCATTCCTGGGCCAGCATTAGTGTCACACTTCAACCGCCGATTTTTGCTTTATTCCTTCCCGCAAGCTGTAACAAACCTGGGATTTTGCAGGCATCAGGCTACCTGCGAGTCACAGGCTGGGGGCTGCTGCACTTGAAAGAACCAGACCAGAAGAGAGCAAGCAAGGAAGATGGATGTGCTGAGGAAAACAGCGAAGAGTGTTTGCAATAGTGGAGCAGTGACATGTAGGGTCTGAAAAAGGTTTCAGAGAAGAAGACACTAAGGTGGACGGAAAGATAAGAGGGGCAGGGGTAGGAAGAGCACAT
>NW_009660663.1:0-1695 GCF_000708025.1 Charadrius vociferus | reverse complement strand
GTCCCTTCCAACCTCAGCAATTCTATGCTTCTGCAGTTGTGGACAACTTTACACAAGAAAACTAACACCACCACCACCACCACCACTACTCAAGACCTCGACATTCTATGAAGTTGAAAGCCTGACTAAAATGCTTTGCACTCTGTATGAAACAGTAACAATCAGGGCACCATTTCATCTTTTGTGGAACTAAATTTCTCACTTGAGCCTGGATCCAGTAACTGTTAAAGAAGCTATGCCTACATACTTTTGACTGGGGACCCACATCTCCATTACATCAGTGAACGGTGGCTGAATTGTACCTTTAATTTCAAGACAGAGGAAAAAAACGTGGTTCTCTTGCATCTGTGACAATAATACCTTATATTTAAAAGTAATAGAGGAATGAGACAACTGCTTTCAGACTTACGATGAAGCTGACAGCTTCTTTCTTTCCTCAGATGGACTTACTCACCTAAAAAGGATAGGAAGAAGGCCATAAGCTACACCAACATTTTAAACAAAGCTCAACCTGGTGGACAGAGTCTCACCAACACTTATCTAGCTTATGGGCTTGATCTGGTAAGCCCAATTGTCAGTCAAATTTTAAAAAGCCAAAAGGTTTTATGTACCTGTAAAGTTAACATCAGATGAGCTGGGATTCCAAGAATTTCAGGAGGTGCTCAAAAATGTGGTAGGTCATGAAATTTTGGGTTTAGCCACAGTTATCAAATCTAGAGCTGTAGTTCAGGTGCCCACGGAGAGATGAACATCATCAAGTTTATGACTGTGTATCAAAGATGGCAGAAATGTAAAGATTTTACGAAAAGATTTATTCAGTAACAGGAAAACTTTTAGAAACCAAGTCCTAGCCAGACTGAGCAGAATTAAATGTGCATTGAAATGTGCAGATTTGACAAGCCATTTGGTGTACTAAATTATCTTGCCAAAATAATAGGTGAGGAAGCACGGTTTTAAGTCTTGTTCATTTACTTTTTTTACTTCCATGGAAGTCGGCTCCTGGAAAAAGTATACAAAATTAATTGATACATTTGATAGAATTGCCCTTTCAACCAGCACTGTATGCATGGACTGTAACTCCAGATGTTACAAGACGTAATTTTTCACATTTTTTTCCTTTACAAATTAGCATTATAGCGATCTCTGTTCTGAAAGTCTTTATAAGCACGTTTTGCATCTGTTTTACTGTGCGGGATTCTTCCAAAAGGTTCCAGATCATTGAAGCAGGCATCAAAAACTTCATCCACAGCTTTTTCTGCCGTTTCTTTGCTAACTTTTCTAACAGCCAGAATGGAACGAATTGCTCTGTCTCGTACACAAGTCTAAAGTGGGAATTAGATAAAGAAAAATCTGTCAGTATAAATATTTTTTTCCAGATTTTCTCAAGTATTAATTCCTACTACATACGCAATAATTTTGTAACACAGAAGAGTCAAACAATGCCTGTAATAAGCATTAAGGCATGCTTTTGTTCCATCCTGTGTTAAGTACATGGTTTAGTTTTCCACGTGCAAATAAACCGTCAGAGAAGTAAAAGACATTCCTTAGAACAGCAATTAAAAATACAATTTGGCATTTGTTGCAGGTATCAAGTATTTGTACAACTTGACTCGGCCACAAGTGAAAATATGTCAGAAAGGAACAGACATAAATACCAGTTAGTACTTTTCCAATTGAAATGCTATAAAACATAAA
>NW_009660662.1:0-1693 GCF_000708025.1 Charadrius vociferus | reverse complement strand
AAAAAAAACCAAAACCAACCCACCATGTACTTTAAAACAGCTTCCAGCATAGTCTACATATGGGATAGATGGACAGATCCATAGCTGTTTCTTTCTCCTAGATTCTTCCAATTCCTGCTAGCTTTACCTAGTTATGCACACAAAAGGAGCACAAAGGCATTCCAGTTGCTTATCTCTTTCAGAAATTCAGGATGACTTAAGTTACTGCCAACGTGCCTTACTATTTCCTACAAATATTACAAACAGGAGTACACTACATCCCAGTAGTATAACATTGGGAAGACATCTACAGCCTTATGTAGATGGCTGTTCAGATAGGGATGGAAAGAACAGGCAGTACGCAGGCAAGCATGAATCCGTCAAATGTCATCCCAACCTCCCGATTCTTCCAAAAGTCTTAGTGATTGCAAAGACAGTTCCAGAACCTTTGATTTTCAGGCTGCTTCTCCACAGAGCTGTCATCTAGTCTTTCTGGCATCTGTACGACTTAAAGTTTGAAGGTGACATACGGCAACTACAGTATGACTCTACAGCAGGTAGTTTCCAACATGCTTGAGCAGTGACAGTCAGATTCATAGCAGCTATTTCAACAGTTAAAAAGCAAATACAGAATAAAAAGCACTTCCAGAAACTGTTGCCAGAGTCAGCAATCCTAATTATTCCTTAATGCTTACTCTGGCAGATGTGTCCTCAGCTGTATTCTCCACCTTCCAAAAAACTTGCAGAACAAAGCCGTCTAATGTCTCTGCATACCTCATACTTGAAAAAGTAGGCCAAAAACCAAAGGAAGGCTTTGTTCTTAATACAAGACCACTATAAACGAGAGCAAGATTATTTTGAGGAAGATCAAGAGGTAGCTTTTTAATTCTTACCCAGAGCAAGCATGAGATAATACAGGTAATGTGCATGCTTGAAACTTCCTCACAAGCAATGCAGATAGTGGTCACACTGAGAGCAAGGAGAGCCAGTTCATTACTTTAGAAGTGAATCAGCACTAGAACTGCAGTAAGTTCTGACGATCTTTTTGATGCGAGAAGTAAAAGCCAGCAGAGAAGCCTTAAAGATAGAAAGGAAGAGTCCAACAGTGGCATGACTGTAGATATGACCAAAACAATGAGTGATAAAAATGCAAGTAGGACCACATTAATTGATTTTTTTTAGGGTCAAAAGGATATTTATAAGATTTTAAATGATACCTAGCTACCCAAGAATTCCCAGAGCCTCAAAGAATAGTAGTTAAAACAGATATACAAGTACAGTCTGCAAGACTTCAACACCCCTTGGATGTCACTATCTGAACTAGGGTAAATATAATACCTAAGGTTTAAGAGAGACTGTAACATCTACAGTGAAAGGAAGGAATTAGTGATGACAGCTTCTTAGCTTCGGTTAAGAACCCATGCTGAATTTGAGCTGATGCCAGCTATCTGAAAGACCATACTGAAAACAATGGTTTTAAGTGTTGCCAGAATAAGACCCACGATACAACTGCAACTCAGTTAACACAACCAGAGTCAATCGCGAAGATAATGTTACCCAACAATTAGGTGAACAGGAAGAAAGCAAAACACAGAACTCAGGGGATCCTACTGAACAACAGAAAGGAGGATGACAGACAAAGGAGAAAAGCTCACACAAGAGAAAAAAGTAACAGAAATGGAAGGGGACAGCATTTCAAAGAAAAAAAAAAAAA
>NW_009660661.1:0-1694 GCF_000708025.1 Charadrius vociferus | reverse complement strand
ACAGTGTTCATTTGCATATTCCCTGAACTGTTTTGCAAAAATAAGAACATCCGAAACCATCACATAAAGTTGGCACTTCTTAATGTGAAGAGCAATGCAAGAACTGAGATACACAACGTCCTTATCTTAAAATAGGAAAGAGTTCTTTCTTCAATATCCTGCTGTACTGATGGAAAAATCAGTAATCACGCAGAATGCCTTCTACCCCAGTCTCTTGTACAAAGAACAATTAGCAAGGCCCTCTACTAAAATTACTGCCAGGGGAAGAAGTACTCAACTTGCTGCACATGGAAATAAGTCAGTAATGGGGGATACCAGGATAAATACAAGCGATGATCTAGCTAGCAGATGCGTTGCATCTATGAACTTTATGACAGGGACAGCGGGGAGGTAAACCTCTACATACAACAGCATCAACTATCACCCTCTCCTATTTGGTACGCATGCGACAAGCGTAGATCCTTGTGGCACTTACTACAGCTTAGTTATATGTTAAATGCATTATTTTTTCCTGTAAGCCAGCTCTAAATTTCACCTTAATAAAAACTGATTCTTACTGTGGTTGATCTTTTACAGGTGGAGATATTTGTCCTTCAAAGGAACCAGAACTACTAGAAGTCTTCTCCTTAAATATTTCTCCTATATCAGTATAGCTGTTCGCAGGTGAAAAGTACTCTGTATTTTCCCTTGTTCCTACTTTAGGCTTCGAAAGCAGTTCCATAGAGTGACATCTCTCAACAACATTCAGTATGCCTTGAGGCTGGCTATGGGATGTGCCAGACCTATCTGAAGAGTGGGCTCTTCGGAGGTAGCGTGAATGCGGTCTCTCTTCAGCCAGTTGCACGGTTCTTCCCCTGCCAGTTATGCCAGTCTCTTTTCCCCGAATTCCCCACTGATGAAAAGAACCGCTTCCATCTACGGATGAAGTATTACTGGAATTCTTGTTTTTAGGAAAAAAAGTGATTTTATTTGGGAGCGGCTGTCCAACCAACAGCTTCTTCTTTTCCTTCAAGCAACCACTGGTACTGATGCTGGAAGAGCCTGTGAAGGTTGTAGAGATGGTAGCATTTCCACTGTCCATGGAATCTTCTGAAGTTCCCGAATCTTTACTCCGTGCAGAGCTACACCTGGCCATAAAAGGATGATCCAACACTGAGGAAAGACTCAAACGATCTGCCGGATTTTTGCGAAGTAACCTATGTATAAGGTCTTGCGCCTCTCTCGATAAAAAGGCTGGCATTTCATAATCTGCTAATACTACTTTATTCAGCGTGTTCTTGACTGTGTCGGTGTCAAAAGGTGGCTTTCCAATAAGAAGAGTGTAAAACATACAGCCCAAAGACCACACATCAGATTCAAGTCCATGTGGACTCCTTGTGGCTATCTCTGGAGAAATGTAATTTGGAGTTCCACACATGGTGTAATGCTTTTCATGAGGCATTTTCAGCTGAGTTGCTAGCCCAAAATCAGCAATCTTGACATTCATATTATTGGTGAGTAAGATATTAGAAAGGGTGAGGTCCCGGTGCAGTATTCCATGAGAATGAAGGTACAGCATACCCGTGATAATTTGATGCAAGAAGTGTCGGGCTGTCAACACACAAAACCAGATGGTTTAGTCATATAATTGAAATCATAGCTGTGAAAATAACAACTTTTTGAAATCTGCTATTGGTCTTGCTTTTTTTTTTTTT
>NW_009660660.1:0-1691 GCF_000708025.1 Charadrius vociferus | reverse complement strand
GGGTATTTCTAAGCCTGTTAACTATTGTTTGCAAGTATCAGTTGTGACTTTATTCACTACCATCTAATTAAAAAAATCGATTAAGCAAGGGATGTGCTTAAGAGTTGTGTGTGTTTTCTTTTTTCTTGAAGCATTTTTTTGAGATAACGGATGATCAATTTGACTTCCACACATACTGTATGAGAAAGATGACTCTCCGTGCCTATGTAGACCTCTTGAGATTAGAAGATGTGCTCAGGAAACATGCCTTCTACTTCAAGGCTGCTCGATCAGCAATTGAAATCTACTTGAAGCTCCACGATAATCCTCTTACCAATGAATGCAAAGAACAAGAAGTGAATTCAGGTATCGAGACCATAATGGGGGCTCATATGTGTATGATACATGTAAAAGCTTATTAAGCTAAGTAAGTTATATGCTGTAGAATAAATGAGTTGCAAGATACACAATTCTTTTCAGTTATCAAATTGTGACAGAAGAGGAGAGATCATGGATAACAAGCTGGAGCTTTCTTCTTTATTATTCTGTCATCATATTGTAAAACTAGTACGTGAATGAACCTACCTGTAGTTGGAGTACTTGGGGAGTACTCCACTGGCACTTCAGAATATCAAGAGGAGAAATCAAATTCAGTTCAGCCATTTATCCATTTAAACAAAAAAAAGTTGTTAACAAATGAATTATGAAACAATGGATAGATTTTGTGGGAAAGCCATCTGAATTGTAAGAATTGAATTTTGATCTGTTGTATTTAATTTATTCCATAGTAATAGAAGTTAACAGTGCATTACATCTTATAATTTTTTTCACACAGCTTCAGGACCAAAGAATGCATGGATAAGTGTGTTTTAGCAAAGCTAATACATTCAGGAAAAGATTTAAAACTAGTGTTAAATGGAAGGCAAACTTTCTCAGGAAACCAGTGAGGTGTGGTTCAGAAAACTGAGAATTCAATGACAAATGAGTTACGAGGTTTTTTCCCTTTAAGATAAATAGTTGCTTCTCCTTTTGTGGAATCGCAGCTACTGTCAGCACTGCAATGGCTGTTGCCTAAATGGGTGAAATCGATGTCTAGCTCTTTTCCCTCGTGTCAAATATTTTTCCCTTTGCAAAAGTTAAACATGCCACTTGATATTGCCAATACAATCTTACTTTCATTCACAGGTCAATACTAAGTTTTTCTATATATGCCTATATATAATGAAGCACATACAAAAAGAGACATTTCACAGCACAGTTCAAGTTGTATCTTTTTTTCTCTCCAATTCTAATTTGTTTCTGTATATAATGTAAGATTGGGTGTGACAGAGGATCTTGATAGCAATATGTCATGAAACGAAGGTGGGGAAGAGCTTAAGAAGTTGTGTTAGTTCATTTGCCTGCAGTGCGTTGGGATTCAGTAGGCTCATCCACAGGGGAAGACGGCACTGTGTGAATGGGGTAAAAAGAAAGCTTACTCCTCTTTTCTTCCCTATCTCAGGGTGGTGGCTGGCCCCAGCAGAGAGGTCATGGTGCCATAGCCACAAAAAAGATGTGTTAGTCCCTCAGTAGCCTATTCTTCTGTTCCTTGCCATGTTATTAGCACAAATTCTGTTCTCGGTGAAACACCACAGTAACCAGAGTAGAAACTACAGTATTATTCTGGCTAAACTGGTCAGGTGAGTGTGACAGTAGGGAAGCAAAAAAAAAAA
>NW_009660659.1:0-1687 GCF_000708025.1 Charadrius vociferus | reverse complement strand
AGAGTGACAGAATGCGAGAATGTGGGACGAGCTACGTACTTTTCCCATTCTCGCCTCTTTCCCCAATTTCGCTGTAGGCAGCCCTTGCTTAAGCTACTGCGATTAACTGAGTCTATACTTCAGTGGATCACTCTTACCTTCATGTTGCTGCTTACAAAGTAAACAATGAGAAAAGGACTGGTTTATCCAAATACACGGTAACAAGGGTAAAATCGGAAAGCTGTTTGACAGTGTAAGTCTCCTCCCTCTCCCCCTCAAATCTGGGAACGAAATTTTTTGGAGAAAAACACTATTTTATGAAGTGAGGATGGAAAGATGACAGACCTTCACCATTTGCAAAACCAGTAATTCATAGAGAATGTAAGCCAGATGCGTTTTTAAAAGTATTCCAATTTTAATATGTATCAAAGCTCCGGAAGTTACCCAAACTTTATTTCATTTGCTGCAACACAGATCTTTATTTAATTCTAAAAACAGGGAGGGGAGAACTTCTGCCGTCCTGAACCCTTCTAATTTATAAGCTGTCACTCCCAAGTTTCTTGAGCTGATAATTAGAATTACCATTTTATCCAGTGCCTTAGTACCAAGTGACTTGAATTACGTTTTGAATCTTTTGGGGATGGATAGCATAAGGACTGCTAATGGAGTATGAAATTTAGCACCTTTACATAATTAGCTCACATTTATCACAGGTTATGAATGATCAAGCTTATTAACATCTTGATGCCTATTCACTGTTCTGTAGGAGATGAATCGCTGGCCAGTTCTTATTCTTACACCCTTCTCGCCATATCATACGACCAGCCTTGCAATTCGTATTAATTATAACTTGCTAGATGGAAAGAAGGAATGAATTAATAGCAAAACTTTCATTTTGCTGTTGATGACCTCAGATGAGGCATAAACCATGTGGTCAGAGGACTAAAGAAGGAAACCTGAACCACCACTGCTCTTCTTTCCTGTCTCCTTCTTGTCAAATAGCCGCTGTTATATTTGGTGACCTTCCATTTGGCTTTAGTACATATAGCAAAGGCTTTACCTTTTCTATTTTAATTAATATGTCACTAATTTTCTCAAGAGCATATAAAAATGCTGAGATAATTCTCTTTAGATTTATTATGATACCAATTTTTGCATGGTTACGTAGATAATAAAAATATATATATTTTATCAAATAACTAGCTAGCCAGTTTGTAACTAGCAACTTTTTCCTTGATGCGGGTGAATGCCAACTGTCCCAGCTGTCTAGATGCAGAAAAGCCTGTGGTGCTTTGTTCAAAATACCACGTTTTTCCTGTTTTGAAATGTAGGATTCTGGTGTGGAATTGAATTGGACAAGCCTCACGGGAAGAATGATGGTTCCGTGGGAGGCGTTCAGTACTTCAGTTGTCTTCCCAGATACGGTATATTTGCACCGCCATCTCGTGTACAGAGGTGAGCACTGAAGCTGTTTTGATGTTTGTGCTGCCAAACGCTTCCTTAATGCATTTCCACTGGGAAACAAAGTTTTGCAGCAGATATGGAAGAACTAAGTGTTTTCTTCTGCTAATGGAAGTTTATATCCTCCATTAAAAACCTGGTGGGTTTCAGATCAGCTTTTTGAAAGCAGAGTGTAAACTGGAAATGCAGCTCCCGCTGTTTCTCTTGCAGCCACTTCAAGTATTTTCATTCCAGGGCCTCTGTTTCC
>NW_009660658.1:0-1690 GCF_000708025.1 Charadrius vociferus | reverse complement strand
TATATATATATCAGAATATTTTATATAAGTTTTTATTGCTATATTAACTCAATACTGCTTCACTATTTTGCCTTAAAATTTGTCTTACGAAGCAGAATGGCATTTTGATTTTATAAAAGGATATTCCTTTAAAAGGTCATCTTCATGTAGGCTGCCAAGATATATATTGCTGCCACATTTTGCTTGTGTGTGATTTTTATATACTTACATAGATACCCATCTAGATATAGATATATAAAATCAAGGAATATCTATATAATTACTTGCAGAGAGAACGTGAGATTTATATAGCAATGCATCACAAATCTCGTCAGTGAAAAGGAGCAAGTGATGTGATCTTGCCTGTAACTGGGGCTCTCATCTCTTCCTGAAGGGAACTGTCAGTCACTATTTGATTCCTCCTGGCTAATTGCGTCAAAGTGTTTGTATCCGGCTTAATTTCTGGTAATGAAAGAATGAAAACTGTTGTTTTTTCTATAAATATATATGACTTAAAAAAGAAACAGGCTGACTTAGGAGGATTCTTTTCTGCTTTTCTTATTCTTAAAATGTTTAGAGACCCCTATCAATCTGTATTCTGAGGTATTAGATGTTGGATATCGGCAAATACAGAACACACTAAACCTCAAAATAGCTCAAAAATGAAATTAACCATATGGACAATGTCATTCTCATTTTATAGATAAGAAAGCTGTAGCTGAAGGATTATGAATTTTACCTAAGGTTGTAACAGAATCCTGGCTGAGTCTGGAACTTAATGCAGGTCTTGTGTGTCCTGTTTTAACATCTTAAATATGAAACCATACTTACTTTAACTCGCTATTCACCTACAGGTAAAATATATTGTTCAAGTAAGATTTTTCTTTCGTATGTGTGTATCGCTTTTAACACTGTATGGTAACAGGTTGGGAAAGGCGCATCAGAAAAAGTGCGTGTAGAGGGGAGGAAGAAGAGAAGAGAGGCACCTCCGTCTGTTGCAATGATACAGCATCTAGGATGATGTGCATTACTTGGAAAAAGAATCCATTAAGAGCAGCAAGCTTGAAAGCCAAAACAAATGACAGGATATGTGAAGGATTAGTTGGATGGAGCATCTGTTATTGATACTGAACAGTGCTTTTTGAAAACAAATGTGAAGCATTAGCACAGTGGTGAGAATTAATTTTAATGCTTTTCCATGAAAGACAGTATGAATGAGTTTCATGCTTTTCTTTATTTAGAAGTAATGTTTTCATTTCTTGCTTTATCTGAAGTCTGAACACAAATTCAATTCCAAGCGGAGAAGTGATGCCTGGAACACGGGCTCTTTCTGATTCCCTAGAGGAAAGCACGTCTGGTGCGGCATAGCAGATTACTTCTTTTAGCGGGAGTTAACTATGTGCTTGATCAAGGAAAGGCAGGGTAGCTAATGCTCATCTATTGAGTGGTTAGCAATGGAAAATTAGCAAGAAACTGTGGCACACTTTGAGGGCTTTATTGATCCGATTTCCCTGCAGAACTGATTTCTCCATGAAAGCAATCTACCTGCTCTCAGGACCCAAGGCATATACACTGAAGTTTAATTGAGTCTGGCAATTGTGATAAATATTGTGTGTTCTCAGGAGCCTTTCTCAGGTGTCACCAAAGAACAAATGCACGATAATCTCCTGCTTGCTCTCTCTTTTTCTCTCTCTTTTTACCTTTTTTTTTT
>NW_009660657.1:0-1688 GCF_000708025.1 Charadrius vociferus | reverse complement strand
CTTGAAAAATACAGACAGTAGCAGTAGAAGTGGTAGAAAACACAGGTTTCCCCACTGGATAAAAGTAAATGGATGTTTGGTTGCTACCATATGGGGGCTGATATGCAATCAGATGGGGAGAAGAGGAAAGAATTGAGACCTACCCCAGGAAAGAGGAAAATGGGGGTGGAAGAAGGTGAGATCAAGAACAAGAGTGGTGAAAGTGCATTGAAAAGAAAGACAACAATGATTGCAGATCAGAATGAACAATACTGACAGCACTTCAAAGGTCCCCAGGACAGGTGGGAATTGTGCCAACTGAACTTCATACAGTATAACCATGTAAAAAGGAAATAGGCCCCTTATGGATAATTAGGGGCAGATTCACAGAGATCCTCCAGCTGCTCCTCAGCACATCACTGATGCAAAGCAGATGGACCTTTATTTGGAGCAGCTAGTTATGACAGGTTTAGAGCACCTTTGTGTCACTGGTGCAGATCAACTCTTGGCTTCTACTTCCTCCCCACGACTTTTGGGGACAACAGAAATCATCCAAGCTTTCATGTCACAGCTCATGATGGGACCAAAATAACTTCATAAGATTATAACCTGTTAATGCACGATTGACCTTTTCTTTGCGTCATTTTTTATCTGTCTTTCACTGAATGACCACAGATCTCAAGTGAGAAAGATGGAGGACGACAATGTTAATAATGAAAGAAGAATTAAAGATGTGTTACTGTGTAAAACAATCAAGTAAAGGTCAGCTTTAGACAAGATTTTATCTACATAATTATCAGCCGAGTGTATGGAGCATGGAGTGCTTAGAAGGAAGTAATTAAAATAATTGTCCTTTAGAATTATCTGGTTTTGTTGTTTTATTGAATAACTGATGCAAACATCCCAGTTTAGATGCTTGTTATTTATTTAGCTGGATTTATTTTAAACTTCCATTCTAGAATCAGATGCCCAAGCCAAGGTCCTTGTGAGGTAATTTCCCTGTCAGGAAGTCCGGAGCTAATCCTAAACGTCAAACAGAATTGCAGTACTCAGAGCCCAGACAAGAGAATGCAACTTTGGATAACATTTCCTTGAGCAATTAGCTGAGAAACTGCCATGGAAAGTTCTCAACTTGTTAAGCTTCCTTGACCCCATCTTTTCTTTCCAGATGTTCTGTCATGTTTGCTCTGACTGCATCTGCACTACTAAGTAAAAGAGGGCCAAGAAGTGAGTTCAAGCACTTTACCCCACTGAGCATCTGTTAGGCTGCACCCTGCTCAGCACAAAACAAGACAGATCTTGCCAACTTTCTGAGATGGATCTGTTCTACAGGGTCTGCTCCTAAGAAGTGAGATGTGCCTCAATTGATGTCACTTAGCATCAGAGCAAGAGGCTGGTTTCTGAAAGTTATTTATTTATTTAGCAGTATGGTTATAACCTGTGCCATCAAGATGCACCCAGAGAAGGATGATGAAGATAAATATATCATAACAGAAAGACAGGACATGGTCTTTGCTTGTATCATCTACCAACCAAAGATAAGCATAAAATAACGTATCTGACAGCACTCTTGTTTAAGACTCCTCCACTTTAAGCCCTTTCACTACCAGCTGGGCTGATGAAACCTTTTTGAGAAGAGAGAGAGAAGAGACTGTGTATTATATCACTGAGTTAATTTAAGTTAAAAGCAACAACTAGGAAAAAAAAAA
>NW_009660656.1:0-1676 GCF_000708025.1 Charadrius vociferus | reverse complement strand
TGATTTAGTATGACTGACTTTGCAAAATTCTAATCTAAAATTTATCTTTCTTTAATGAACTAAGAATTATTGCATAAACTTTCACACTGGTTTTCCTACATCTGCATAAAATTACACCCTAAAATAACAGACTTCATATACTTTGTCTCTGTGGTTCGTTTAACTTTTTTTTCCCTTTCTTTTAAAACTTACTATCTCTTTGACAGAAATAGGAGTTTCTTTTTCTTGCCATCCTGAGCTTGTCTTTTGCATAAAGTGTGATCCCTCAGCATCGTTTTTCAGATGGCTGGAGTTTCTAATGCTCCAAGAAACAGTGTCTCTATCACCTCTTTCAACAGATTATTTCACAGCTAAATTGACAGCCACCCACAATAGATGCCAGCTGATTAAAAGTTCCATTTTTCTTATAATTTAATCCATGTACTCCTCCTTACAGTTTTTATACAGTTTCAATAGCATTTTTACATTTCTCGGCTTACAACTTTCTGGAAAACCCCTCTCAACTCTTCTCTTCTATGTGTTTACTTAATTTATGCACAGTATTTCCCAGTGATTACACGTATCTTACAGAAAAGAGCTCAAGCACTGGCTTCTGGCTTCTTTTCTTTTTCCTCCAGTTGGCTATTTTCAGTTTGACAGTGGATTCCCTGGATCAAATGAGTGTTCACAAAGAAATGCAATTAATTCCATAAGCCAGAAGAATGCACTTAAACTCACAGAAGACATTATCTCTGTATGGTGATAGAGACAAAGGGGCTCAGTGCTGTATATCAGGATGACTTGGAACCTTTTATAAAATTGTGACATCGTATTTCTTACTTTCTACCCGCTTTTTATGTGCCCCTGCTCTTCCTTCCTTCCCCACATTCTTTCTTCCATGCTCCTTCGTATTTGCTATCTGCAGATGTTAGAATCATTTTCACTTTTCTCACTGTCTTGTCATTAACGAGTTATCCCTTCAAATTTAGCATGATCTGGGGTTTTCAAGTTTGCTTCAATGCTGTAGCTGTTCTTACCACTCACATAGATGTGAATTGAATAAAATCATCAGAGAACCTTCGACATTTTTCCTTCACTTCTGTTTAGATTTCAAATGCATGTGCATGTGTCCGTGTCTCCTCTGTTATTGTCTGCACTGAAGATAAACCAGATCTGTGTCTGCCTGTAGTGAGTCCTATAGCAAGGTGTGACTGCAGTGGACAAAAATGTTATTTGGGTGTAGTTAAACACAGTCACATAAATCAGTTGCTGTTGTGTGTTTAGCATTTCTCATCATTTCAGTCATTTTTGATCCATTTAAGTTGTTTCTCAACTTTCTCTGTTATTTTTGCCTGGTTTTAGGTTCTACATACGCAGAAATGAAGGTGCAACCCCTAGATACAAATGCTGCAGCTAGCAATACATCATCTGGTGAGTTTTTAGCTGTCTGCTAAATTGGTATGAATTTAAACAATGAGAGGAGAGGAGGCTGTTCCTTAGTTTCCAGAAATGCAGGGATATAAAGCTGTATGGGAGACAGGAGGATACAGTTGTCTGCTTTATACAGCCAGAGCAGGGGGCAGTTGATGTGTTACATTATGCACAACTAGATACTTGTTGGATTTGCTGGTGTAGGAACACAAGCATATTTCAGGCCAGACCAAGACAGCACCTAGCCCAGCCTCCTGTGTCCAACA
>NW_009660655.1:0-1694 GCF_000708025.1 Charadrius vociferus | reverse complement strand
ATAAGGATCCTTATTGTTTTCAATAAGAATTCTGATGGCACTTTTATATTCTAGATTTTAGCTTCATTTGCTTCAATTTTGTCTAAAGATTAATATAGGATGTTCATTTCAAAGAGAGAGATTACCACGGTGATTAAAATCTCTTTTGTTATGTGTAAGCAGAAGAAGCAGTTATTAATACTGAGAAATATATTACACGTCTCCCTTCTGCTCTGATTTCTTATGAAAGCCACTCCTATGAAAAACATAGGCTTCTCTGGAACACCATTGTGATTTATTTCTATTTTTTACCACTAGCTTTGAGAATCAGAATTTCTATAAGGTGTTTCTGGTGGTCATTCTCCCTGCCTTACTAAGAGAAGTGGTATTATCCCTATTTCACAACAGGAAACTGAGAGGTTGAATTATTTAATGGTTATTCGAGGAACAGAGGGAGTCTATAACATTAGACTGAAATTTCCCTTTCCCGACACTGTCTGATTGCCAAGTGAACCTATGCACTGAGGAATCCTGATAATTTTACCACTTTTTTTAGTGAATGAAGAGGATGTTAATTTGACGCATAAAAACCCCAAACCATTATGATGTCTATCAGAATTTTTCATTTATGTTAGAGATTTTTCAATTAAACACTTAAATTATACCCACTAACGACTCAGTTGCTGTTGTAGATGATAACTGCACACATCGACCATATGGGCAAAATAATCATTTTGTGCATGTAATACAAGTCATGTTAAATGAGGGCATACCAGAGGTGGCAAGTTCTCTATTTTGAGGCAAATTTTGACAATTTGGATTTTGAGAGTCACAGAAACTGAGTTTTAGATGTTGAAGTGTCTTGAGAGGGATTGTCCAGGACTTGGGACCTCAGTGTGTTTACCTATTTGATTGACTCGACCTCATGATTAGAAACTTGGTGGTGAAGACCCTTCAGGCTCAGATTGCCTTGCCATGGATTCTTCCCATGTTGAACAGATCGGGTTTCAGTGTCTGTCATCCTTCAGCAGAGAATAACAGAAAGCAGGATTCCTGTTATTGTGACTCTCCACCAGGCGTTTACACGTCGTCTGGCAGAAACAATACGTGGGAAAGAGCGAAAGTCTGTCAAACCCAAAATCTTTCAAACAAAGCAGTTTGATGCTCAATAAATCAGTGTTTTTAACATAGCTTTGTTTAGTCAAAAAGTGTTCATTTAACTCCATTAATTTCCAACTTTTAATCAGGGAAAGGGAAAATACTGACTGTAATCACAGTCCGTAGAACTTAGCTATATTCATTACCTGAACAGCATCTCAATTGTAAAAATAATACTGTTTCAAGGAAATAAAATGTGGGAACATTCCTTAGGAAAGATGTTATTCTGACAGAGTATATGGGGGGAAAAGGAAAATTGATTAATTTTGAGCATAAGAAAAAGTGAGGAGACCTGATGATGGAAATGTAGGAAGAGGTTTAGACAAGTAGAAAAAAGAAGGGAATGAGAGAAGAAGGGAGGAAAAAAGGAAAAAGAGCAGAAGACAGCTCTTTTTCAGAAATCTTCTCTTTTCTTGTGAGGCACAGGCACATCTTAGCAGATGTAATGGGTCTTCGCCAGTAAACACAAAAGGATATGTGTGTCATCTCTGTCACATCTGAATGAAACTAAGCTACTTCAGTGATTACTTCAGACAGCTTTTCTTGAATGAAAGGAG
>NW_009660654.1:0-1685 GCF_000708025.1 Charadrius vociferus | reverse complement strand
CAAACCAAAACAACAACAAAAATACCCTGCATGTTTCAGATTCTTTAGATTCAGCTAGCAAGGGCCAGTGAGTACTTCTCAGTTTTATACATCCACACAGGTAGATAACTGAAATCAAAATAATGTGGTTAAGTAATTGCCCCAAATGGAAATTCAATTTTCTGGTTTTAGGAGTAAATGCAAGTTTTCAAGTGGTAACTTCCAAGCCTAATATCTTGTCAGAAATATTACTTAGATCTAGGAGACAAACTTGTAAAGGGAATGATTCATTTAACAGTAGCTTTGTCCTCCATATTTCATTCAGACCTAACTGCTTTCAGCAGCATTCATAGTTGTTCTGACTGTGACAAGTAACCTGCAACATTTTTGCATCAGCAAGCAGAAAGTGAAAATGCAAAGTTTTTAGGTATATTACTAATCAGTAAAAGCTTACATTCAGAGACAAAATACAGATTTCATTAAAATGTATTTGTGTAATTTTACTAATAGTAATTTCTTTTTTTTTTTCCTGAAAACTAATGTTGTCTTTTTAATACTATTGCTCAGATCCGCAAGTCGTGGTGCCTAAATTCAGCTACATATATGCTTACTTCAACTAGTAAATAATGCTTTTTTGATCTCAAAGTGTTCTGAATTCTTCCATACAGATCGATGTCAGAAACCCATTTGTAGAGAAAGAGATACCCAGGCACCCAAATAATGATTTATGTGTCCAACTTGGAGTTTGTGAATGTGATCAATATTTATTATCCACTTTTGCCTGAGCCTTTAACTATTATTCTGAACCTTGCCAGAACGTTTCTGTTAGAAGGAAACTAATGAGAGTCCCACATCAAATAAGTTCCTGTTTATTTCCCAGGTCTGTGCTTGAAATTCAACTGTGTTCACAGAAATGGTAACAAAAAAATGCAGGATGTAGTATTCTTGACCAGAAACTCTAGCTAGTGTTTTCAGTAAGGTACTCAGAAAAAGTCCCAACAGAAATCCTTCAGCTGATTCTACATTGACCTTTTCTGACCAGGCTAATCCACACCTTGGGTTGTGGTCCTCTGGACAGCACTTTCTACCATTTCTGCTACATCAGAAGCAGAAGCTACCTACATAAGAGCACTCAAATTATCTAATTATCTACCTCTCGTTACCATATTTGATATTCATTGTCACCAGTTCTCAAGACAAAAATATGCTATCTCAATAATAAAATACAACAAAATCCTCCCTTACTTCATGAGTATGGAGATCACAGAAACCAAACTGAGTGGTACTTTGCTACACAGAAACCAGAACTCAAAGCTCAAGGTTAGAAGCAGCATGGTGGAACATGAAACCATGGTTGCAGCTTCCACCTTGGTGTTGGGGAGAGGAGACGAGAGAAGAGAACTGAGAAGGTTTTCCATAAAGGCAATCCAACCTGCTACTGCCTTTCACACACCTGAGTCACAAAAGCTGGAATATTTGCTGTACCCTCCAAACAACCAGGCTACAAAAATAATGCTCTGCATTCCACTCTTAAGCAGCAGACCTGTAATTTCGGGAATATATTTTCATGCAACATCATCACTTCAGGCACTAATGGCCCTAGTTTGCTGTCATTGTTTTTCACAGCAGTGTATTGTATACATTTTTCTTCCTCAGGTTCATTATGCATACAAGTGTCTCTTCATAGAGAGAAAAATAATACATAC
>NW_009660653.1:0-1682 GCF_000708025.1 Charadrius vociferus | reverse complement strand
GAAGGAACAGCAGAGAGAAACCACTGTGTACTGACTATAACCCCCCACAGTGCTACAGCGCTTGGAGGAGCAGGTAGCGGAGTGAAGTTAAGCATGGGAGAAGAGAGGGGACAGGTGTTTTAATCTTTGTCTTTCTGTTTCCAACCATCTGCATCTGCAACAAATAACTTTTTGTCAAGTCAAGTTTGTTTAGCCTGCAACAGTGATTGGTAAGACATCTCCCTTTCTCTATCTGAATCCATCAGCTTTCTCATACTCTTATCTCCCCCTGTGCTGGTGAGGAGGAGTGGGTCAGTGAGTGGCTGGGTAGGTATTTGGTTGTTAACTATTGCATGATGCATGTATATGTACTCATATGCATATAACTCTCAATTGTAAAACCTCTAAAGGAGTTTAACTTTACTTTGGAAACATTTTGGGGATATCTAAATTGAAAAAGGCCCTTCCATATAATTTAAGTAGTTATGAGAAATACTTCAAGCTTATTCCATCAAAATTTAGCCATCTTTGATCCCTAGAAAATGTTAGGGCTCCACAGGCTTTGTTCGTTGTGTCTAGTCTAGCGAATTGTCTCTGTCGGAGGCAATTAGTTAACATCCTGCTGGAAAGATACAGTCTGCTCTGCAAATAATATTCCAGAGTTTACTGCAGGGAAGCTTCAGTTCCTCTCTTACACTGCAGGAGGTTCCTTAACTTCTGCTGTAGCCCTTCTGTTTGGCTATTGGCATAGCTAGTGGTACTTTTCAGGTGTTCCTGTCCTGTTCAGTTTCTTACCTGACATGCAGGGCTTTTTTTTCTCATCTGTGCTTATACTCAGTTAAGTTCCTTTTCTGTCGTCCACTTCACAGAAGGACAACAACAACAAACAAATATCTAATTTGTCTTCAAAAATCAGTTTTGGCTCAGCAAATAATAATACACCAAATCTCTAAATGTATCATTATTAACTGATCTCTTTGCGTCTTTTAGTTTTAATTTAAACTCTGGATTACATGGGCAAAAATGTTTTGTCTTGATTTGGGGATAATTACATTCCTTAAATCCTTTTCCTTAAATTATAGGTGCTTCCTTCTTAACAAAAGTCTTTATTCTGGGTAATTATACTGTATTACACATATATAGACAAATACTGTATAAATTTTCACTTAACAGATGTCCTGTTATCTATCAAATGGAAGAAAAACCCCAAAACACATATCAGTTAAAGTCTCTCACCTATTCCTTTAAATCAAACAAAGGTGCTTCTTTTGACCACATTAACTGGTAGCTTGTTTTGGATTATTAGTTAGCATTTGATGAGTTCACCACTAATACACACATATGTATGTATATATGTGTGAGTATGTGTATGCATATATAGACATATACAAATATATACCTCAGTTATTGTAATCGACCCACAATACGTTCATAGCAGCAACTGGGGTAAGTTAAAGTCAACAGGGACACTAGGATCTCCAAAGATCCTCCAATATGCTTGTATAGAGAACATAACTCGTTATTCATCAAAGAGGTATTTTTCTCTTCTGAGTGAGAACTAGCCACATGCCTCAGGGTTATACCCAAGACCATTACTCCTAGAATCATAGCTTCTTTTAGCTGGTGGTGGAATACAAGAAAGAATTTATGTGACACAGAACACAAACATCTTTGCAAATCATTGGGTTATATCTTTTAAAAAA
>NW_009660652.1:0-1677 GCF_000708025.1 Charadrius vociferus | reverse complement strand
AAGTTGTTCAGATACTTTCACTTTTAGTGGACCTTACAGATCGACGTACTGTTCTCTGTAACGCTTAAACACATTAAGGATAGGTGGTAAAGGTTTCCTATAGTATAAAGTTTATAAAATAACTGAACGTAAACCTTTGGATTGTAAGGGGTTAATACTGGTATACTGAAAGGTTTCTAGCATCTCACTATTTTTGATACTTACACTTGTTCATGTAAGTTCAACTCCAAGTGCTTCAGTCGTACCTACTACTGTATTAGAGTTTTAATGCCTCAGGTTTTAGGATTTAAAACCTAGGGGTTTTTTTTTAGAAAAGGGTTTCAAACTAAGAAAGGGTTTAAACCCTGTAGGCCAAGACTTTTCCCGAATACCTAGTACTTGACTTCAAAAACTTTTAAAAATTTTTATGTATATTAAAACTTAACACTTTCAAAGTATATCTTAAAACCATTCCAGAAGTTGTAATAGTTATAGGACTTCCAGTAGTTTGAGGGTAATATAGGGTTGAGGGTAATACAGGGTTGTAAATACCCTTAAAAAGTAGTTAGATGTTAATAACTAAAACCTGTAGCAAATTGGTTACATGGACCTAGAGTATTTCTTCTGAATCTATCTAACAATGTAACGCAAAGCTTACATACGTAGGTGTATTACTAAAAAACCTAGGGTGTAATGCCATAAAACCTTTAGACGTTGGGAAGTTGCACTTAGAACTTTAGGAACCAAATAAGTAGTTACAGCTCTACTTTCCTCACTGTATGTAATAGTTGGAACCTAGATTGCTACACTTACCGGCAACTGTTACCTTACGTCTACACATCCCAGCTTACAACTGCTTACTTTCAGCTCTCGGTCGACTGTACTAATAGTGTAAGTTTTACCCGTAGGAGTATTACTTCAGTCTACAACCTAAATGTTAGACCGTGTGACTTACAGCAAAACCCATACTTGTAATACTTTTTAGCTTTAAGTATTGGGTAACGGTTGTTAAACTGTAAAACTTAAAGGTAAGCTACACGTAGTTGGGCATGTTCAGATAGTATAGTACTTTAAACCTCAAAGTTTTAAAAGGTCAAGTTTTACAATTTATGAACCTAGTGATAAAGATAAGGTTGAGCAGTCTGAGTGGTAGTTGATATGAAGTAGAACACTACATCTAAAACTGTCTTTCTGAACTGTCGTAGTTTTAACCGTAAAAAATGACATACTTACCCTTCAGGGAAGTCAGGTTTGTGTCAAGTTTGGAAAGATGTAAACAGTGGTATGCTTTAAGTACTACTTGAAATAAGAAATCTGATTGCTGTGGACAGTCTGGCTAAGTAATAAAGCATTAAGCTATCGCTCAGAGGTGTAAGCAAGTGTCTACAGTCAATACTTGTAAAACTGGCTATTTCTGCATGAATTCATTTAAAGGACCTATTAAAGTTTAAGTTTGAGAAAGTCCAAACTAAGACGCAAACTCAGTTAACACCTTACCACCTTTAGAATTTGGGTCAACTCCTCCAGTTGACTGGTCTTTGTGAGTCAGACTGAAAGTCAGGCGTTCCAGTGTCTTGAGCAAGTTTAACTAATGTCTTTTTTTGACTGTACAGTCTCGGAGGCACAGAATTACATATAAGTAATTATCTAAGCTGTAGTAGACTTCTTATGTATAAGTATTAGGTATAAGTCAGACAG
>NW_009660651.1:0-1684 GCF_000708025.1 Charadrius vociferus | reverse complement strand
AAAAAAAAAAATCAGGTGGGTGTCAGGCTCTGCCAATGGCAGAGCAGAGGAGCACTGGGACCCACATGGGTCCCAACAGGAACAGAGCCACTCAGGGCCATATCAGGCCAACCCTGGCAATGCAGACAGGCAGCATCACACCCGGGTGCCACAGGCAGGGCGGCAGTGAGGTCCCTGTCCCTTAAGATTTGGCTACAGGGAGTCAGGAGAGTGCCTGCCTTCCCAAGGCAAGAAGGGGACTGTCCGCATCTGCGGGAGAGGTCCCCATCCAAGCACCTCCTGCTGCCTCAGGGCCATCCGGGGCAGTTCAGCCCCTCCGTGCAGGTGCATATTTTGGCCTTAACATCAAAGGAAGCAGCCAGGGTGCGTGCAGCCTGGCTGGGGGCCCCGGGGTGGCCCGTGCTGGGGGTTAGCGCCAGTGGGATGGATGGGATGGGTAGTGTTATGAGCACCGTCCCACAAAATGGAGCAAGGGCCCTGGCCGGGCATGGCATGGGGTGGAAGGGACGGCGTAGGACTTACCTCGTACACCTGGAAAAAAAGGGTTGAGGTCAGCATAGGGGGAGAGAAACAAAACAAAGCAAGACTTAATCACACATCCAGCTCAGAGCTGCCTGGCACAGGGAAGAAGCTGCCTGGGCAAGGTGTCCAGCCCCCTACACTGCCAGACCCCATGTGGGCAGAAGGGAGACGTGGGGGAAAAAAGGGAGCAAGCGTGCAGACCAGGGCTGGGAAACTCCCAGAGAGGGCTGGAGAAGTCCCAGACGACACATCAAGACACAAATTCATGGTGACTACGCACTCCTCACCAGTGCTGTCCCCCAAGGACAGAGGGGACCAGCACCACAATGCCAAGGTAGACCAAGAGCAGCTGGCTCATGGGGCTGACCCCAGCCAGACCGTGCCAGTGACTCCCCAAGCCCCGCTCCTCCTGTCAGTGCCCCATCCAACCCACCCAGCTCTTCTTCTTCTTCTTTTTGGCATCAGCATCCTTGCTGCTGCCGATGCTGGAGTGGCTGGTGATGCTGTTGAGGCTGGAGATGCTGTCAGAGGAGTTCTGCCGCTTGATGCGCAGCTCTGGGGCCAGCGAGAGCAGCGGGAGAGATTGGGAAAGGAGATATCAGCAATCCGCATCTGCCCCAACACCAGAGCCACCCACTCTCCTCCCTGTGCCCCTTCCCTCGTAAGATGACATGGGGTTCAGACACCACACAGGCACTGGCATTCAGGACAGTGACCTCAAACCCCAGGGAGATGCCCAGAGCACACATTGTTCTGCTTCTGTCCCAGGCCACCTCCCAGCCAGTGCCTTGCACTCACATTGGGGTTTCGGGGCTAGAAACAGCCCTCATGGGAACAAAGCCAAGATCAGCAGCCAAAACCAGGCTGTCCACAAAAGGTCCAGTGAGGAGGTGTCCCAGGGAGGATGACCATCCCATCACTCCCAGGCACCAGTGCTGAGACCTCCTGCAGTGACAGCTCTGCCTGTCCGACCCTGGCTTCAGATGCTCAGGGGTCCCAGGTGGGGAAGAGCTGCTGCCCGGGGAACCATGCCTCCCATGTCAACACCTCACCCTCTTCTCTGTCTGAGCCCAGGGCCTCTGCCACCCTCTCTGGTTGCTTGGTTTTCCCCTTCCCCAATGCCACAACCTCCTGGGGCCAACACAGGGACACTGGGCACCCA
>NW_009660650.1:0-1677 GCF_000708025.1 Charadrius vociferus | reverse complement strand
TGGAAATATCAGTGAGTCCTAGACAGCAATGTCAGTTACCATCCACCTAGGGACCTGATTCACTCATCTAAATAGTTTCCCCAGCCCATCTGAGATGCCCTAAACCTCACTCTCCAGAAGGACACAGATCTTCTATAGAAACTGTGTCTTATCTGCCAGCCACATGCAAGTATCTTGGATACTGCAGAGACAGAATATTTTGTAATATTGGCCATATTGCTCTAACAGGAATAGTTACAAAAATACGCTTTATGTATTTCAGTGTATCCTCTTTGGTTGTGTAAAATCAACATTCTTCTTCCAATAAATTATCTTGATGAAAAGAAAAGGAAAGAATGCATCCTACCGGTATACCTATATAGAAATACACACAGAGGAATATCAAAGCAGAACTAACAGGTCTTGTAGAAGAGATTATTTGATTTGAGTAATACTACAAAAATAAAGACCCTCTGTGTTGTTAGGGAAAATCAGGTACTGATGTCAGCAAGCCCCAGAAGTGTGACTATACTAGCACTAGCAGAAATAAAAGCCTCGTTGGTTAATTTGTAAATGTGGGATGTGCTTCAGTAAAAACAAATAAATGAATGAAAGTTAAATCTAGACCTAAATTTGATTTTTTTAAGAAGAAGCGGTTACCAAGATGTAGTATAATATATTGGAACTGAAATCTGTCACTATTGTTTCTGATTTTTTTCTGTAATATTAATTAGACAGAAAATATCAGTGTTACTATTCACTTATTTTAGAAGAAATGCTTTGCTTTTTGAGTTTCTTGAGTATGCAGGAAGCTTCCTAGGGCCACTTAACTCAAACAGTGCCATCTAGGGTCAGGGAGATGTCAGTATTATGCCTAATCAGGTGCATACATTGAAGTGTGTTATACATCACAATAGCACTTTTGATTGTAGTCAAAGTTTTATGGATTTGATAAATACTTATCCTTTTAGGAGAACATTTTATATATCACATTGTCACTACTGATGCCAATGCTGGTGTTCCTCATTTATAAGGTATATAACACATAAAATTGGACATGCCTATAAATGTCTATTTCTGGAATACAGTTTTATTGTTAAAAATGCTAAATATTCCCCCTTGATGAGCACAGTAATTTTAACACAGTTTCAGTGCTTGGAATTCCTCTTGGGTGGATTTTGCCTGTGAGGGAAATCTTACTTTCACAGCTGACAGATTTTTTTCCCTTATATTTAGATTGCTGCTGCTTCTGTTTTAATAACAATAAAAAAGGAAAAATCATAATAAAACTGCCTTTTGACAGAAATGTCAGAGAAAAGGTGTCTTCAATGATGCACCTTCAGAGCTGAGATATTGACAAGGTGACAGAATAAAGCAAACACTGCCACAGGCTGTTCTGTACCTGCTTTTTAGCTGAGCAGGAAACTATAGCATAGTGGAATATGTCAGACTCAATCACTTCTGAATGGACTTAAAACAATTACAGTAGATAATCATACAAATAGGTATTTACACAGTTTTCGACATATGCATTTCAACAATTTACATATTGGTTTAGACTTGTTGCATCGTTTCTGTGAGTGTGGGTGCTGGAAAAGCAGTATGTCAAAATGGTCTCATAGATTGCTAGTTGCCTTTGGACAGAAGGTAAAAACAATGTAAACAGTATATATGTAGTCTTAGTCATGTTTTTTTTTT
>NW_009660649.1:0-1674 GCF_000708025.1 Charadrius vociferus | reverse complement strand
AAAAAAAATAGAGAATCTGTTAGATCAGTTCCTCACTGCTCTTAGTAAGGCTAACCTGGCTTGAACTCTTAAACTGTAAAAGTAGCACCAACTCATCTAGAATTTGTTACATACGTCTGCTGTAAAGTAGGAGACAGGTAACTTGAAGGTTGAGAACAACCATAATGCCAAGTGAATTCATAACGCCTGTTTACAGCATAATCGGCTTCAACCGAGCAACTACAGAAACAACAAATGCATAATGTCAATTAATTCCATAAATACTTCGAGTTCGATGTTGATCTATGCCACTCATCTTACTCATACACACTTACTGAAACTTTAGTCAGGTGTACCGCAGGTTAGCTCTTCTAGGATATGCCAGTCATTGTAAATACATGCTAACTTGACTGTTAGAGCTAGATTCAGAGCATTGCTGAAATGTTTCTGAACTGTGGAAAAAGGTAGTGTGCTCCAAGTTCAGGTTCTGTAGCCTGCTGTTAGTGCTGAGCTTATTGACAAATGTAACAGTGCTAGAAGTAGCTGAGAACCAGCGTGGGAGGGAAAACTTTATCTGGGAACACTTCCTGCCTTCGTGTTTGTTGGTTACATAGCATAGCTTTAGATTTTGTTGATCATATATCTGAAGATGGCAAAACTCCTCAAATGAGAATTCTATAAAAATAACTTGGTGTCACCGAGGTGTAAGGTATGTAAATTGATCAAGCCACCTAAGATAAGTTATCAAGCTGTCAAATTCCTGATGAAAGCTATTGTTTTTTGTGCTGTTCCATGTCTGGAATGTGCAGGACATGTACCAGGTAAATCTCCCAGTACAGGCCTCCCTGTGTAAAGTCCTTAAATGTAATTTATATGTAGGATTATATTCTGGGATGTGCATGTTCGAATAAGTGATCTGAAATATGCGTCTGGAATACTGTCTGCCACATAGACTAAGCTTCTGTACTGTAACCTTTGTAATCTGATGCTGAAAGTTGGAATGCTTTTGGAGAGCTAATCTGATTAGCAATTTAAGTAGTACTGCTACTAGTTTGATTCTTACTGTTGTCTAAAGCCATAGTTAGAAGGTATCGCATGGCATTTGAAGTCAATTCTGTATGTAAGTTTTACATTATGATCCACAACTTAATCTAGTCTTGGTTAAATTCCCTTTGAAATCCCAGAGTGCTAATCCTGCACACCAAACACCAGTGGCATCTAAAAAAATGCTATCTATAGCTTAGGCTTGTAATAGTTGTACTGTGTTGTAAAACTTTAGACTCTGCAAAGGAGCAGGGTTAACCTTCAGAAAGCTTCTTGCTGTAGGCCCAGTGGTGGGTGTGAGTACTCCTACTTGCTACATATTGCAAACAATTAGTTGAACAATAAGCTGTCATTATTTGGTTGACTGTTGAATTTCAGCTTTCCAAATTCAGCTGCTTCAACAGTTTGTGACTCTATGTGTGTGCGTAAGCCAGAAAATAAACCCAAATTACTGAAGCTCTTCTCTTTATAGGAAGCTAAACTCACTGACCAGTTGCCGCTCATCATTGTGTGTGATCGCTTTGACTTTGTCCATGACTTGGTGCTGTACTTGTATAGAAATAATCTCCAAAAATATATTGAGATTTATGTACAGAAGGTAAGTTACAATTTGTCTCTTGGCTTTAATGAGTTAAACTGATAAGCCTTTCT
>NW_009660648.1:0-1674 GCF_000708025.1 Charadrius vociferus | reverse complement strand
TATTCTCCTTTTATCACCGTATATTGCCTTGCCAGCAGGGGTCTGAATAGTCACTCTACTTTCAGCCTTTACAATTATGTTTGCAGAGAAGATAAATTATTTCCAAAATTTATTTCATGGATTGACCATGTAATCTATATGCAAGAGTTACATTTCAGTAATGTTTTAAATGTGAGCTGTTAAAATTCATTGAGTGAGGACAGGATAAAAGAAGGAAATTAGCACTATGTGGACAGGACAATCAAACCACTCCTCCTGCTTCTTCTCTGCATTGCTTTCTTGGAACATGTGTTCTTTTCTTAAAATATTTGACTTTATGACATACAAAAGCAAATTCTGTCAAATAAATGGCAAACAGTCTGGCCTGAGAAACTTACTGTGTAATGCACAACAGCAAGTAGGAAGCAAAATAAACAGATACAATGATGGAGCTTTAATGGTCAATTGGAAAAAAAGGTATAAAGCTATTCACTTGTTTTTTTGTTTTATATTTGTGATATTCATCCATGCTTGACAGATAAGTGTCTTAAGCTTCCTTCTCAAAACTAAATAATAAAGGATTAGATTTAGCAAATTTGTTTAAGTAACTTGATTCTCAGCTCTGCAGTGCCTAAAAACATTTAGCTGACATAAAATCCTGCATGAAAAGAACAGCAAAGAAAAGATGTTTTGACTGTGATTTCCAGCATCTGCCAATGGCTAAAGAATGTATAAGAAACAACAGAGAAAGGGCTCCCTTTATTTTGCTGTGTGACTCTGTGAAAATGTAGTTGAATCTCAAACATTGTTATTGACTTACACACATAGTTTGCTACTTTAATCTAAGAGAGTGGTTTACATGATGGCCTAAATGGGTTGTTATTGCTGCTTGTCACGCCTCTGGCACTTTGCTGCTTTATGCAACTGCCTACCGTATGTGTGTTTTGAAGCTGACCTCATAACTAGAATGAAAAGTATTTTCAATCTTTCCCACGGATGCTGTGTCATTACAAAACCAGGTTGCAAATTTCACGGAGATCAAAGGTGAGCAGAAAACAGCACTACTTACCAAGGCAGAAGAATTTGAATGTTATTTGTTTAATGTAAAATATATGAGGAATACATCGTAACAGTGAAAATTTTGGCTAGATATAAGGAAAAAATAAATCACAGAGACAGCACTGCAACAGGATGGCCAGAGTGTATGGAACCTCTACCCTTGCAGATATTGAAAATTCAGCAAGACAAGACCCTGAGCAACCTTACCTAACTTCAAAACTAGCCTTAGTCTGAGAAAGTGGTTGAACTACATGACTTCCAGCTGTCTCTTTCATCCTATATTATTCTGTGAGTCTGAGTAGACTTTCCAAAGAGAGGTTTTAAGTTCTGAAATACCTGTTTTCTGAATCCTAAATAGCTCATGGTAGGAATTAGATGCATGGTTAGCAATGGCTGTGACCTTATGTGTCTAAAGAAGCTTTAGATCCCTATGTTTTAGAAAGGGCTTTTCTAACCTGTTCTCCTGAACTGAAGAAGCTATACTATGAATAAATTACAGTTTGGATAATCTAATGGTCCATTTAAACACCTTGCTGGATTGGTCTTTAAGGTCTATAACTACTAAAAATCCTAAAAGAAAACAGTTCTTCACAAAGTTCATGGGGAAATTTTAGTGATGTATGCAATAGTCATAAA
>NW_009660647.1:0-1675 GCF_000708025.1 Charadrius vociferus | reverse complement strand
CTAGGTGGTCTCCAGAGATCCCTTCCACCCCCAGCAATTCTGGGATTCTGTGTTGTCTAGACTTTTTTTCCCTTTAAATCGTGCATCACCCAGATCTGTATTTAAGTAGTTGCAAGGCACAATTTGTGCTTTTCCTGCTCTATCTTTCATGTCTCAGTGCTGCCATTTCACTTATAATGAGTTCATAGAAATAAAAGAATAAAGAAAAGTAACTTTTAACAATCACTATTCAATTTAAAATGTCGTTTAACTTTGAGCCATAGTAAGTGGTGTTATACTCCGCATATTTTGCTGGTATGATCTTCTCTACTTCTTGATGGTTAATCTGTCAAGTCACGAGTGAATGAGCCTTGGGTTAGGATGTCCCATTCTGAACACATTAATCTTTGAAGTCTTTAGAACTATTAAGAGTTTTAGGAGAAACAGGTGGAGCAGACTGTATTGGACTTAAATTAGTTGTGGCAACAGTGTAGGTGTGGGTGCTTTTTTAATCAGCATTGGAGCTAATTGTAGTTAACAAAAAGGAGGCAAGGGAAATGACCCTTTGGGGATATTACAGTTAGAGCTCAATAAACCAAACAGATTAGATAGTAAATGCAGGTATTAGCTGCAAATTATGTCTCGCTGTTAAAAATGTCTAGCTGTTAAAACGTAATTCTCTTCCTGTTGATTTTTTTGTATTGTCTGGTGTGTGAGGATTAGATTCCAGGATACTAAATGTCCAGGAACTCATTCTTGGCGGCACCCTGTGTGACCAAAAAGTAGTGGCTAGGTAATCCATTAGTGTAAAATCGGCAGATAAGTTTATCCATATTGCTACTCCACTTCCATATGTGTCTGTATGCTAAAGGCAGTCACTTTGGTTGTTTTAAAAACAAAACATAAAAGTTCCGTTTTAGGTTGTATTACTGACATCTGGCTGTATGATTTTACAGCTCTTTTGTCAGCTCACTCTCTGTCTTCAGTATGGTAGTGTAGGAAGAATAGTATCTGACTGATAGATATGTATGTATGTGCTTCACTTAAAAAACAGATGAGTTGGTATATAAGTTCTGCGAGAGGATTTTCTTAGAGGTAATGCTGGAAATATACTTCATTCTCAAGAACTTGACCTTTCTGATTGCAGAAGGATGCAATGATAGAACTTTGTTTTACCTTGGAAAGACTGATAAAATATTAGAAAGACATGTTTTACTGGTGTATTTATCCAAGAACATTGTATCTTGTATTTGCATGGCTTTTGTTTATTCTCTGTACCAAATATCTGCAAGCAGTGGGAAAAATAATAGAACTGTTGTCCCTGTTGTTCAGGAACAGTGGTACAGAATATGAAAACCAAGTTACAGAATGTGCTAACTTGAATAGATCCTATGGCATGCAAAGAGGTTCATTGTTTTTTATAACTACTAGTTGGTACTTCTACCTCTTACGTTGAAACACTTTAAAATGCTGCTGGTGCACTGTGTATTCTAAGGCAAAGTCACATTTTTTGGTTGTCACAATCTGCCTTGACTGATCCCTAAAATAAATTGGTGTGCTTCTTTAAAAGCAGGATCACACAAAGGTGAGAGCGATGAGAAGACTGGTGACCTCAATGTAATGTGTCTGTCTTTCTGCTCTGACTGATTTAGCAGTACTTTATAACCCACATTCCAAGACTGCACCTCTTCGGGGG
>NW_009660646.1:0-1673 GCF_000708025.1 Charadrius vociferus | reverse complement strand
TTTTTTTTTCCCCCTCCTAATGACCCCTCTCAGACTATAAGGCTAGAACAAATATCACAATCATTCAAAGGATATTAATATGACCATCATTACTTCCAGAGTAAATATAGGACTTTCCACCATTTTTATGCACTGTAAGACACTGAATTGATTTACTATGACCCTGTGAATGGGAGACAAATAATAATTATTGAAGGCAATTTTTTCATCTTAACACATACATAGATCAAACCTATTTGAGAATTATAGGTTATTCAGGAAAGAATGTATCATTTTATTCACAAGCATTAAAAGTTGTCCAGAATACAACTCAGTAATTAACGGTGCAGTCATTTAACTGTTGCAGCGTTGCTATTTCCATATACTACTCCTTGACGAGAAGGAATAGGCACTGTGAATATCCTCATTAGCTTGCTGGACCAAAATACTTTCATGGCCTTTCATCAATAAAGTTTGCTTTTCAGGCACTTTATGATTCAGGGAAAAAGACTAAATATAGTCATATATGCACACCACCTGCCAGAATTGCAGCAGCAATAGCAAGAATCTGGGACGTCTGTTTCTAGTTCATGTAAAAATGTAAGTTCCCATGAGAGTGCTGTGTCAGCGAACTCTTTAATTCCTAAAATTAAAGCTCAATTGCACAGTAACCCTAGTCACCTTGTTCACAATAGACTAGCTCTGGTACAATGAGACATGAGAGGTAGTTTTCAAACTATGCTGTATTTCTTTTCTCATCTCGAGAATGCTAACGAGCTCCTATGAAATGTAAGTTTATAACCTTAATTGAAACCAAAATCAGTCTGTATATTTGCACAGAGCATAGTATCACACATGTAACATTTTAACTTCTTGATTCATGTGACTCGCAAGAGTCAGTACAGTCACACATAGCTTGTCTGGCAATGCTAACTGAACAAAACCATTTTCCAATATTCCATCTAGACAACTTCAACCACCAAGTCATTTACTGCAGAAACTAGTGTAACAACAGCAGTTTAACCTACCTTTATGACACGTAAAGGCTTATTTGGATTGTTCTTGTCCAAATAATTGATATAGCCAGACAGGGAGACAGTCAGTAAATGGTCTTTCTGCCACAAGCAACCCAGCTGCTGATCCAACACATTTGATCCCATGTTAAAAGTACTGACAATAGAATTAGCACCAACATCCCAGATTTTAGCAGTTTTATCTCCAGAAGCAGAAAGCAACTGACTACTGTCAGGGCTCCAACTAATCTGTAAAAACAAATGTCACCATAAGATAGTAAATGCATTTACTACTGCAAGACTTCAGAGTCCATGAACTTGGCAATTAAATATTACGGACCATTTGCACAAATGAAGCGATACTTACAGCATAAATACCTCCATCATGAGCTTTGCCTCCACCAAGAGCACACACTTTCTCTCCAGTCTTCCCATCATAGACAAAAATCTTAAGAGAGCACACAGACATGTAACAAAGAGAAAGGCAGTAACAGAAAAAAAACCAAGAACTGAAACGCTGTTACTTGCACTGCACAGATCATTCTTTTGTTAGATGGCATGCCTGTAGGTTTATCAAACACTAAGTTTTTGAAGCAGCAGCACAAGTATTCCTGCATTTAATATTAAAGACTAAACAGGTTTGATGACAATTGTAGGGTAGGTTAATGGCTGGACTTGATG
>NW_009660645.1:0-1674 GCF_000708025.1 Charadrius vociferus | reverse complement strand
AAAAAAAAAACCCTTTTTTAAAACAATAGCAGCAAGAAAAGAAAAATGCTGCTTTGGGGAAACTAGCAGAGGTGAAAGAGACCAGTCCAAAAAGGCAGGAGACCAAACTCCCATCATACTCTCGAATTTATTAAATGACAGTCAACAGTGTCAACTTACTTCCCAGCTTCCTACTGGTCTACTTCAGACCAAAAATGGAGGAGATGTCCTTTGGGTGAAGAGAGGTTGGCTAGTGGAGTGTTTTCTCCACATGTTGGCTACCAAGGCTGTGAACCTGTCCTGTGCATAACCCTGCTGGGGTCAGTGGAGTCCTCCCCCGGGAACTTAGACTGTCTCTTTCTGCTGTGAGCTGCAGCAATAGCTTTCCTCATGTTGAACCGTGTTTACAGAAACCAGACAGAACTGGCCTCACACAAGCCATCATTATCGCCTCCTAGTAACTTTGCAAAGCACAGGACGACAAGCTGCTGCTCTGTATTTTCATAACCCTGAGGTAATTAGTGCCTGGCATCTGTAATGGAAATAAAGTGCATAACATCAGAGTTTCTAAGATGACACTGTTTTCATTATATGTTTAATTTTTTCAGAGAACGTAAAGGCAGATACATCAAAATGCCAAGAAGTCTTTTTTAATTAAAGCCTCTCTTTTTCTTTTATTCTCAAGATATGCAAATGGATTGAGCCATTAAAGAGAAAGATAAAAGGAACCCCAAACACTGTTTATACATTGCCTTTATGACTGCAGCTACTTATTTTGCAGGAAACATTGTTTTGACTGGAGCAAGTAATAGTGCAGCTTGACATAACTCAAGGCTGCTTTGCAGTGCTACAGAGGCAGACCATGACTAGAGAGATGCCTTACCTAGTTTTGGGAGGTTTCACCTGACAGCATAGATCCTGCACCTGGATCTCATGCAGTGATCTGCCAGTGGCATTCCTATACCCCCACTGCTGTTCAGCTGCTTATGGTCATGCTTTGAGCTACTTGGTTGACCCAGGTGTGGAGGAAAACAAGACAGTGCATTACAGCAGGTTCCCCTCTTCTGTGATGAAGCTTCCTCTGCTATAGCTTAATACCCACACGATTGTATACCATTCATATAGTGTACCTTACACAAGGTACGTATAATGCACCTTCTCTTCAGAACAACAGTGCATCGTGTTTATCCTTGGAATCTGGGCACAGCTGTCAGCAGGTGAAAAGCAGTCTCTGTCCAAATCACTGGCATAGATCTCCTGAACCTTTTAGCCCAGAATTTCACCTGGGAAGCCTGGGATCGAGATCCTTGTCATCTAGTCGGCAGGACAGAGTTTGGGTGGAGGGATTCACTGAGGTCATTTAATACCCCTGGCACCGGAGCTTTTCTGATCAGTCTTGAAACAGTTAGCAAGAGCCTCTGGTTCTGTGCTTCTGTAGATGCTGCCTAACCTCTTGATTCCAGGCCTAGCAGCCAAGTAAGTTCAAAGAAATTTATCCAAATGTTGAAGTGTTTATTCAGGCAAAATTTAGCATTTGCTTCCATTAGCTAAAGACTAAAGAAAAACTGAATCAGAACTTCTGAAACTGGCCCCTGAAAAGCTGGAATACACCACTCTGGAGACAAGTATCAGAAGATCAATGCATAAGAGTTCAATATAGAGAGCACTAATTTATTATTTTTATTTTTATTTTTT
>NW_009660644.1:0-1672 GCF_000708025.1 Charadrius vociferus | reverse complement strand
TTTTTTTTTTTTCTTTTTTCTGGCCATCACCTGATCAACTGTGTATTTTAATATGATGCTGTAATGGTTCTTTTCTTACTGCTTTTCAGCCCAGAGGCATTTTGTGTCATTTACTCACATTCCCTAATACTTCCCTATTATGTATTTCCCATTATGATGATCACTATTGTTTTGAATGGTTCCTGATCTGAAAGATGCTGCGATTGTTTTACCCACCTGAGTTTCAGCCTTGATGGGGTACAGAGTAGAATTGCTATTTTGTATAATACTAGGCTTTATATATTAAATCCTTTCCTTTGACCTGTACCATAAAGCATTCAAAACTAATAGCTGTAAAAATATTTGGCTGTGGGCCCATGAATGTCTATATTCTAGTTGTAATGGCTAACAAAGTCCACCTGCCCAGCCAAGGCATAGCTGAGGACAGTAATACCAACTCTGACAGCTAAGTCCAGTTGGACTATCTGTTGGGAAAACCAAGAGCAAATAATCTGTTCAGCTTCAGAGCTCAGCTATGCTGTAGCTGCCAATCTGAGGTTTTTCTCACTGGATGGGGCAGCCTAGGCAGCTGCAGGTTTGTACGTGTACAAGTCCAAAACAGTCAGTAGAGGCTTCAACAGTCATCTGGGGTGTTAAAATTGGATTGCAAGTGCACCTAGACCTTCCAGCTCTCTGCCTGATCCTGGTTGATGTGTGTTTTCATTCTATTTGCAGGGATACCAGAACATCTTATGAAATACTCCTAAAACTCTTCAATTTCCAAGTCAGTGCATTAAGTGAACCGATGTCAGGTTATCTAATAGACCGAACGGAAAACTGCTGAGGCTGATGGTTCCTCACAAGCCATGCAGTTATCCCCACAATGGTGACATCTACCATACATCTGATAGGTGAAAAGCTGGGGGCAGTTACCTCTTGGTCAGGCAGAACAGAGCCCAACCTGTCATGTGGCGCACAGCCCCATGGCTTATATCGACAGTTTAGGAGCTTGAGCATCCATGTGGAAAAACGTCCACATTTATAATCCATAAGGGATCTTTTTCAGATCATGAGTTATGATCAATTTCCTTCTAAAGAATTTTATGTCTGTGCATGTACATGAGACTGTTGAGAGGTTTTCTTGCTTCAGTGCCTTTTCTGGCAGAAACTTCAGGACAATACGATGATCTGGCTCTAGTCTTATCCAGATGCTATTTTAATCTCTCCTTATAGGAGGACTCTAAAAATCACTAAATGGTAGGAAAGGAAATGGTGAAAACTTTTTTAGGGATTTTTATTTTCACCTGCTTCCAATAACTCATTGGTACTTGGATTATCAGCTTTGAGGCTGTGTACTCTGCCTGGGATTTAGGCTTTAAATATGGTCAGGCTTCAAAATGGAGTGTTATACTGCATCAACAATGTTTTTCATCACACAAACTCTAAATTTTGTGTGTATAAGTTTTTATTTTTTCTTGCAATTTTTCTTCAGTGTTTGTGGTGACTGTAATGTCACCATCTGTTCAAGAAGAAACAGAATAAGGTGCCAGCTCAGATGTGTCAGAGAGATGAAAGTCCTGTAATGTTTCAAAATTTCATATTATGATACACCTACTTCGTTTCATTTAGTATGTCTATACTGGTTACTGTTTATAGTCAGAATGCCCAACTATAAGAGTCATATGTGAGAAGC
>NW_009660643.1:0-1672 GCF_000708025.1 Charadrius vociferus | reverse complement strand
TTTTTTTCAATTCTGCATATACAGGAGTATAGCACTGCAGAATTGGGAGAGAAAGCATTTTTAGGGGCGCTCTGCCTCCAGAATTGTGCATTTCCACTTGCTTTACTTTAGATTTCTACTCGATTTCCCATCCCAGAAGTTTATTTAGAATGTAAGTATAAGTAGCCTATCAAAAGTAAGGTAATTTGCAATGTTTTTACTTTTGAAAGAAAAAAGGCAACAAATAACTAATGGGCACAAGCTTTCTTGAATTTGGATCCCCAATAATAGGAAAGGACTCTTTGATTATGACTTTTGTTAGAGGTAGAGATGGAAGAATACACAGGAGAAACTATGACATGCAACCAAATCATTTTGACTTACTCTGTTCATTCAAACAAAAATTAATTGATTAAAAAGGAAAATCGGTTTCTTTTATTCCAGCCAAAGAAGACAGTAGAAAGGAAGTCTCGTGGCAAGATAAAATGAACACGGATCAGTAAAGTTGAATAGCTGTAGTGTGTGTTTCATGTTTCCAGAATATAACCTTTTGCTGTGGACACCAAATATTTCTGATAAAATCTGTGATCTGTAACGTGGGCTTTGCTCTCTTACTGGATGTTTGCCTGCTCTCACCCTTTGAACAGTTAGTGCTCATGCTTTGCAAACTGTGCTCAGCTCATAGAAAATCATTAAGAACTTGGCATCACGCAGCTACGTGTGCTGTTGCTCACAGCATTGTCCACTCTCAACTGCTGGCCAAAATGTCGATGCAGCTTAGCGGCAAGACAACTATTTAAATGTGTGCTGCTTAAAAGTTACTGTCAGCAAATTATACTGAGAAATTGTGCTGTAGTGATTTCTAGTGCTTTCAAATGCAATTATTGTGGTTATTTGAAGATTATCTACAACCTTACAGATAAAGTTGCAGCATGCGTGGCTGCAGGCATAGAGTGTGTCAGAACAGAAGATTAAATATTACTGATAAGGATTTCTGGAAAATGCAGGGAGATGAGCTCTCTTTAAAGTTTAGCACACTGTGTATAGATAGTGTGCTAGCAAAATAAATGATCCCTGATCTGCCTACAGTATCTAATAAACAATCCTTCATCTGCCTGCAGTATCTGTTAGTTAAATCACGCTGTTTGTATATTGCAATTATCCTGTGATACATCAAAAGAACTTGGTCCAGTATTTCTAGTGAATGTCCTCTTGCAATCCGTATGATAGGGAGGTTTTCAAGGGGACTCTGCTAAATCTCAGGAGGTGGATTTATACAGTTAGTGTGGTATGATTAGGGTATGTTCCAAACTCTGAGCACACTTATCTAAAGTAAAGAAAGATCATCTAAAAAGGAAAAAGTTTCGTGAAATAGTAAGACAATATTGCTTAATCCATAAAAACTGATACTGGAGTTGAAATTGATGCCGATAGTGTTCACCTTTAGCGTTCTACTAAAGATAAGATTAACATAAAGTAACTAAACAGCTAGATGGCTTTGAGTGCAAACACTGGTGCTCGTAATGGTATTTTTTTCCTCTAAGCTAAAATAGCTAATTTCATTTTCATTATTTACTTAACAGACTGAACCTATGGAGTAGAAGATACAATGGATATTTCTTGCACAGAAGGTAATAAAATAGCCTGCAGTCCTGCTTATTTGCTCTTCTTGATTTAGTTGATTTTTTTTTTT
>NW_009660642.1:0-1671 GCF_000708025.1 Charadrius vociferus | reverse complement strand
AAAAAAGAAATTGCAGCTCTGAGATTTAATGTTTCTTATCTCCTTTTCCAAATGTTTTCTGGTATGTTCTGAAACTCTTCTGAAGACTTCAGGAATTTAAAATTTAACAAGGATCTGATCTTGACATTAAATTATCAAAATTATTCCTCTGCTATTGTAGAGATTTATTAGATCTATGGAAGTTGATAATACAATGAAATCTCCTACAAATGTAGGGGAAAGTTGAGATTACTGGAAACAAGGACATATGGGTTAGCCGTATAATCATGCAGGCTAGAAGGGATCTCCAGAGCTCATATAGTCCAACTTCCTACTCAAAGCAGGTCCAGGGAAAGCAGGTTTAATCCAACATGTCTGGATAAAGGACAGCTACTAGAAAATGATCAAGACTTACAGTCATTCTACAAAAATATACCTCCTTAAAAGAAAGTGTTTATGAATAGCAAAGCACGAACATATTTAACTAGAAAGTAAGGAGTGATTTATTTTCTTCAAGAGATTAATTTCGTGCTGGAATGATCCAATGTACCCTGTAGAAGGAACATGAAGGCAACAAACACAGGAAGTAATAATTGAAGATTAAAGCTTTTGTTACCTTGGGCAGGTTAGAATGCACTTGTGCAGGTTCCAGTAATATAATTATAATTACACTGCATAAAAGTGTGAGAGCTGAAGTACCATTATATAGTTCTCATTGTTGTTTGAGATGATGAGTAATAGGCAGTTAGCCTGTTTTAGCATCCTGTTTGAAGATTAAAGCTTGGATAATAAGAAATAACTCTTGTTTTCTTCCTACTATACACTGGTGAAACACAATAAAGCTTTAATAAGCAGACGTATGTTCAGAAACCATGGTGACAAGCATGCTACAAAGAGATTACTAAACTAGACAATTAGGTAAATTTCAGCTTCCAAACCTCAGCAAAACCATAGGTACAAAGGGACAAAGAGGAGTTTTCTAGGGGAAGTTCACATTATCACAACATAGCTGCTAAGTTTGTCAATAACTTCAAAGTGCAGTTAAGGAAGCCATGCAACCATTGGAGAACTGAATTTATACCTCAGTAAAGCATTATAGACTTGCATTACATTTTGGAGTCAATGATGACTTCTACAATAAAAGGCAAGATGCTTATGTGGATTTGTCCTACCTTCTTTGCAAGGTCCCCTTCCTCAGCTGTGACTGTAGCTGAAGCTCAGATATGAGGTATGCATATTCTGATGTAATAGTAGTCTGTTAGCTGGGAAGTGTTAGCATAAAGTTTTTTAATCAATCACAGAAGGAAAATAATCTCTAAATTGGGATCTGTACTTATAAGATTGAACTTTTTTTCCTTTGAATGTTTTGACTGCTGGTTAGATTTTGCTCTGAAGAAGATGCCAGAAAGAGAAAGGTTTGCTCTGCTACTTGAAGGATACATGCCCAGCTCCCTGAAGCCACATTTCTGTTTCTCCAAACACCACAAATAGGCTTTTGTTCCTTAGAGAGAGTAAAAAGAAGGCATGACTCTTACTTGGAAAGTCCTTTGAACAAATCAGTTCTACTAAGGTTCTGTAGTCTGGAGGAGGTTGTGCTTCCTGAGTCACAGGTGTGTCTTATAAACTGCTGAAATTTAGCACAGACTGAAGACATACTGATGCAACAGGGCAAGTGCAAGGTCCTGCACCTGG
>NW_009660641.1:0-1670 GCF_000708025.1 Charadrius vociferus | reverse complement strand
AGATGATGAGCCTATTTATTCTGGGGTATTTTTGACAATTTTAGCTTTGTAGCTTTATTAACTTTTATTCATGCACGGGTACTGTAGATTTAGAGAAAATGTCGCATCTTCAGAGGATATTGGCATAATGTAATTTGATGTAAGGACTTTACAGGAACTCGCTATCTGTAAAAACAAAATCTTCCATCAAGTATTCTGTTTAACCAAACAAAATCTGTTTGTTTGGTGTAAGAAAGCTTCTGAAGCAGAAGTTTTAGCAAGCCTTCTAAGTCCCTGTGTTATGAAATGCAATTCGCAAGAGTTGAGCTTTACCCTAAAGAGACAATCTTCCCTAAATCTAAGCTATTTCATGGATTAATTCCTTTAAACATGAAGTGTTAGGTAAAATCACATGCAGTTGCTTTTAACGAGTCTGTTCTTTTAACTATAAAATATTAAACAATCAAACTGAAGCTATGAAAGTCTCAAAATTGAAGACTATGAAAGTAGGTGCAACGTAACAAACAGGCCACTTGTGACTGACCAGTTTGACTGTCATCTTAACTGGGAGATATATAGTTGTTGGTAAACAGCATTTTTTTTAGGAAAAAAAAAGGGCAGAATGAAATGATCAGCTACTTATTTCCATATTTCCGTAAAGCACAATTTACTTTCCACCCATGAGGAAGATACATTGCATGATTAGACGTAAGAGATTAGACTAAATTAATTGGATGTTATGGGATTAAAAATAAACAAAAAGCATGCATTTGCAATAATCTGATTGATCAAAGGGACCTAATTTTTGAAAGAGGAGATAAGCAATTTCCTTTTTTATAACAGTCTCACTGATATGAATATGTATTTTCTGCTCCAAAACAGAGAAATGTATAAATAAGTAGTAACAAAAAGCAAAGCTTCTAGCTTATGAGAAGATTCTATATGCAAGATGAAACTACAGCTCTCACAACTGGAAAAAATGTCACCTTTACAACACATGCTATTTCATGAGCAAAGGAGGGGATGACTGGGTTTTTTTCTGGATCTCTATTTCTATGAAAAGACAGACTAAAGCTGAAAGTTTTCTCACAGCTGGGATATTTATGAAAAGCCCTATCCCATGCAGATCCTCTGGTGCCTAACAGTATGTGAGCTGATACTTTTGCCTTTCTCTCTGTCTAAACACCTCCAGGGTAGCTCTCCCTCTACACAGATATTTAGTTTCAGGAAACCTGCAGGGATTTAATAGTTCTTAACCCTTTGTCAAATTCAGAGTCAAAGGAACTAGAACTACAGACTCATATGACTGTATGAGCTACATTTCCATAGGAAGCCAGGTCAATGGGAAGGTATGTGGCCTCAGGTATTCCTTCTGTCCTCAGGACCTCTACCATCTCAGGTGGGTGTCCTTTTTTTACCCGCAGAAATAGCAACTGTCTCTCCCCTCTAGCTGTGTGAGGAACTCATACAAATGAGGAAAAAAAATCATTAAATACACAAAATGAACGTCGAACAAGATATTGTTAGTCACACACAAAAAATCTGAGCCAACAATTAAGTATTTTGCTTATATTCCATTAAGGTTAATGTAGTCTAATAAACTATGGATTTATTTTTTTTAGATAGAAGTAATTCAAGGTCATAATTTCTAAGTTATATGTGTTCATGATTAAGCACTGATTAAGACTATG
>NW_009660640.1:0-1670 GCF_000708025.1 Charadrius vociferus | reverse complement strand
AAAAAAAATATTTTCATGAATTTTCTCTTTAGTTGTTCCTTTTTTACAGCTATTAAAATGTTTTGACAAAATTCTTAACCATTTATGGACAGAGATTCTCAGACTGGATTTCACAGGATAATTTATGTTGGAGAGGACCTCAGGAAGTCTCCTGTCCAAACTCCTGCTCAAAGCAGGGTTAGCTGTGACTTCAGAGCAGGTTGCTCAAGTCTTTAACCAGTAAGGTTTTGAAAACCCCCAAACATGGTGATTTCAGAGCCTGACTGGGCAACCTGCTTCTCTGTTCAATTATCTTCTTTGGGAAAAGGGTTTCCCTGTATCCAGACTGAGCTCACCTACTTCAATTTCTGTCTATTGTTTCTTGACCTCCCACCATACAGCACTGTAGGCCAACTCCAGCTTCTCATAGATGTACCCTAGGTACTGAGAGAGGACTGCTTTTGGGTCTGAAGTCCCTTGTCCCCCAAACCTCCCTTCTCCAGGCAGACTGGTCCCAGATCCTTCAGCTTCTTTGCAAAGTTAAAATGCTTCAGTCCCAACTGCCTCAGTGGCCTTTGCTGAATTCACTCCATTTTGTTAATCTTTCCCATACTGAGGGGCTAAAACTGGATGTAATACCTAGATGCAGTCTAATGAGTGCTGAGCAGATGGGATGATGTCCTTCCTCTGTCTGCTGACAGTGACCTCTTCACACAGCCCAGGATGCTGTCAGCTGTTGTTGGTCCCACCAGACCCCAGGGCCTTTCCCACAGACATGCTCCCTGTACTACTGCAAGGGGCTTCTCCTTTTCCTGTGCTGGACTGGGCATTGGTCCTGGCTGAATTTCATCAGGTCCCTCTTGGCCCATTCCTCTAGCCTGTCCAGGTACTCTGGATGGCGGCTCTGCCCTAGAGTGTATTGTGTTGTCCCCCAGTTGAGTATCACCTGGAAACTCAGTCAGAATGCACTCTCTCACCTCCTCCAGAAAGGAGGCAGCATCTATCAGAGCCTATCAAAGCTCTACATGGAGCACACTCACTTGCCATCATCGTCTTAAAGATGTTAAGAAGAGCAAGATAGACTCCTGTGATACTCCGCTTGTTACCAGCCTCCATTAACCACTGCCCTCTGAGCCTATCTAATCACTTTTTTATCTATCCAGTTGTCCACCCACCCAAACCATAAAATTCCACTTTCAGAACAAGAATATTGTGGGACATTGTGTGGGAGGCATGATTTACCCTCAATAACCAGCATGGTTACCAAGCTGACTGTTTCTGACCTCCTTCTCCTCAATCATGTGCCCGGAAATGTGCTCTAAGGGGACTTGCACCACAATTTTTCCAAGGACTGAAGTAAGGCTGACCAGGCTGTAGTTCCCTAGATTGTCCTTTTGCCTTTTTTGAAAAGGGAGCAACAAAAGACAACCTCCTGTGTTCTCCACAATCTTTCAAAGATGTTAGAGAACATCCTTCCACATAAGTCAGTTCTTCTAGCACCCTTGGATGAATCCTGGAAGGTTCTGTGGACGTATGTGGGTTGAATTCTCTAAGCAATCTTTGACTCCATCCTCATCTATTTTTGGTAGCTTTCCTCCTTGAGCCTCACCTCTAACCACAGAGGTATGGAAGACCTTGTTGGGGAAGTCTAAGACAAAGAAGATACTGAGTACCTCAGCCTTATCTGTGTC
>NW_009660639.1:0-1671 GCF_000708025.1 Charadrius vociferus | reverse complement strand
AAAAAAAAAAATGTCGCAGCGAGCAAAGTTCACATGCTAAGCTGAAAAGGATCCAGGCTGGGCGGTAAGCTCAGCGGGAGCAGCTGCACACACCTGCGCAGGCAAAAAGTTTTCTCTGAACCAGCCCTACCGCAGACGCGTCCTCCGCTGAGCAGGCGGCTGAAGCGGTGCATATCCCAAACACGCTGCTAGAAGTGTCCCGCTTGCTCACCAGAATGCCTCTGAAGCCTACCAGCAAACTTTTCTACCTTAAACTGATGAAAGCTACTAATTAATCTATCCGCTGCTCCTCCCTCATACGAGTTACTGCCTTGAGCTTATGATCGAACTGGTTTTACTACTGTGAAGAGGCGTATTACTCACAACGTAGCTAGTTACAAAACGAAGATAGCAATAAATGAAATAGGACAAGGAACTTAAGTTCTTAAAAACCTTCTCAATTATGTACGGACAAAAACCTTCAAAAATGAGCAGAAGGATGAACACCAAATCGTCGCTTCCAGCTTCTCAACAAAATACTTGGCTGGAGAGTGAATAGAGCAACTCTAAATAAATAAGAAAACAAACAACAAAATACAAACCAACCAAAAAAACACCCAAAACCAAACCCAAAAGGCTTCCACATCCCACAAACCTTAACAGCTCCAAAACCCTCACACATTTCAATCTAACAGCGTTACTGCAGTGCTCTAACCCATACTGGAGACAAATGTCTGCGTGCACGTTTCACACTGTGATGAGTTTTAGAAAGGAAAAGCCACTCTCAAAGCAAACAATGAAAGTCTGTTAGGCTTCCACTGCTAATTCCTTTCAGGAATTTATGAAGTTGTTTATTTTAAATTGCCCATACAGGAAGAGGGAGAAAAATGGCAGTAACAATGTCAGGAACAAGAACTCCAATTCAAATATTTCAACCCCACTAAACGCGTACATACACACAGTTCAAACGGGAATTTCAAATCGGGTTTTGTTAGTAAAATTAGAAATCTATGCACACCAAAATCTAACACTGCAATACAGGCAGAAAATCTTTAAAAAAGGCCTATTACTGAAAAGTGAATTCAAGGAAATTAGCTTCACAAGTGGGCGGTGTAATTGGCTGTAGATTTTTTTATCTACTTGTTTTCAACTATATTTCAACTATATTTCAGCTATACACTCACTGCAAGGTCCTCCACCATCCCTGAGCCCTAGTTTCAGGACTGCTTTGCACATCACACCCCCCGACTTCCCTCCCAACTTTTATGATACCTCCCGCCCTCCATCCAACACAGTGACACTGTCACACTAATATCTGAGGATGTTTTGAAGGCTTTATGGTGTTCCCCTTGCCCGAGTCTAGCTGTTTTCTTTCTTTTAATGCAAAACAAGGTGGAAGTCAGCACCAAGAACTGCACCTTTTGGGACAGACCTCCTCAGACTGTTGGTTAAGCCCTTGAGTGATGAGCTCACAGAAAACACCCGGCTCTCAGCTGGCACTAGGAACCGGGCACCACCAAGCTCTGATCCTTCTTCAGGATCTCACCATCAATGGGCAAAAAATTTGGGTAGAAGCCAAAAAACCCCAACCAAAAAGTTACCAGCAAAAGTTACAAGGTACCAAGCATCAGCATGACATCAGTATCCACAGGAAGCTTCCATATATTCCTTTCTGCATACGAGTATTCCAAA
>NW_009660638.1:0-1670 GCF_000708025.1 Charadrius vociferus | reverse complement strand
CTTCCAAAGCATTACCATGTGTTCCCTTTGGTATGTGATGTTTGTTGTTTACTGTTTACTCTGTCCATCAAACTGTTTTCCTTTCACAGTTGTATCACCTTCAAACCAACAAATGCCTGGTTGCCCAGGGCCACCCAAGTCAGAAAGGAGGCCTGGTAGTGGTTCGGGAATGTGACTACAACGATCAAAACCAGGTATGATATTCCTAATTATATTGAATAGTGATTCACATCTTACAAATTGCTAATATGTTTTCCTGCTGGCAAAATGCCCTAGTATAACATCTCATCAGCAAGCAGGCTGATTTCAGAGTATCGTTCAAACTGTAAGGCTGACCGAGGAGACTGTGGAGCTTGCTGCTCTGTACCTGCTAATCCTGAGTGTTAGATATTATAATCTCCTATCTTTATGGCATGAACCTCTGTATGTGACTGAAGACTATCTTTAAGTCGCTCCTGATGGGTTCATAATCCACTGATTGACACTTTAGAATGTGTAGAAGCTCTTTCAGTCACTTTCTCATACTGGGATTTAAGGCAGCCTTTTCCTGGCCTGCTGTTCTTCTGTGTACTCTACAACTAGTCTTGCTGGAACAGCTGTAGTTTAGGGTTAATAATTTGTTGTTATTAAATAGAAGGAATTCTAAGGAATTTAGAAAATTCTTTCGCTACAGGTGAATTGCTGATCTGGGGATTAATTGGGGATGGATGTGAAAAACTGAAGTTTTTCTATTACTACATGAAGCCTTTGCTATTTGACCTCTGTTCTTTCAGGCAACAGAAACTCAGGACCTAGATAAACAATCTCTAGAGAGATGTTCACCTAATGACATAAAGATTTTTACCTAGCTAAGAACTACATTGAGAACGTGGTGATTTAGGAGCCCATGAGACCCAAGTCTAAAAACTAGATCACATCTAAAGAGAAAAGTAATCAGAGAGACAAAATAAATGGAGAATGGGATGTAACGCAGCTGGTTGTGCTAGACTAAATTGGTACTTTATGAAATGGGCAGTAGATTTCAGGATATGGAAACTGCAGCAGTAAAAGCAGGATGATTAGTGATAGTCCCAAACAAAAAGTTGTGTGCTTTGTCAACTCATGGGACTTTCTGCCTCCTATCTGTGGTCTCACCAGTTGAAAATGACAGAAGACGACAGTGTGAGAGGGGTGTTAGGCAGTGTCTGGATAACTGTGGTTGGCTCTAGACACATGGTCTCCAGTTGCTGTTTAGGACCAAGCAATACATTCCTGCACTTTGCCCCTGGAGTACTGAGTAATCATCGCAATGACCAAATTGTAGGTCCCTGTGTTAAAGGTGGGTGAATTTAAGCTGGAATGGGAATCAAGGTGATCTCTATGTGATCTCTTCCATTAGCTATAAGAAAGTCAGCAAGTCTTGTAAACGTAAAGACTGCGTAAATGTAATCGTAACTGACTGGCAGCAGTGATTATACATTTACAATGCCAGAGGTTTTAGGCTGCTTTCTGAGCCATTCAGTCTGCGAGAAAGCAGCATTGACTCCCAGTAGATTATGTCCACCATAAGAACAGGTAAGTGCTCACAGTTACTGTTTCCATTCTCATACCTGCAATATTTCCAATAGTGAACTTGCACGTGGCTGGAGGAGGAATATTATTGTTTTTCCTTATCAAAACATTTTCCTGTG
>NW_009660637.1:0-1669 GCF_000708025.1 Charadrius vociferus | reverse complement strand
CAACAAACCCTCTTGTTGCAAATATACTAAACAATTCCAGTTCACACAGTCATACCAAACCACTACTCTGTGAACTTTGCATTACCTTTCTGTAAATTTCTGGGTTAATTGAGGAAGTCCAAGCACTTGGTAAAGGTCTTCACAAACTGCGGAGGGTAGGAGGAATCCTTCAAACACAATGGAGTTCCCCTAACATCTTAAAAGATGGTACCATTTATCTGGTGCTGCAAAATGACTAGTAGAAGAGCAAGGTTTGTGTTTAAATACCATCTTTTGCCTCACACAATCTTTTCTGATACTTTTACACCACAACGTGAAGCAAAGTCACATTAGGTGCTACAGCAGGAAACTTACAGCTGGGCTTGGGCCCTCAGTTCCTGCTGTCTCTAACTGGGAGCTCTCCTGGTGCACCTGGGAGCTAAATGAATGTCAGCCATTCAGAAGTCCACAGACCTACTTTGTTTCAAGGAAAGATCGGTCCACTTTTCAAAAGTGCGTGGGGAGGGGTTTCTAAATCCTGTGATTATAGGTTTGGCATGGAGTGCAATAAAGAAGGAGAACCACAGAGAACGATATACTTTCCAGTGCAGCAGCTTTGAGAAGTCTCCATTTTCCACTGCGACTGAAACTACTGCCATTTTGTCATAAAAGTTTAAATACCAAAGCAGCAAGAGACTTTTTGCTTAGATTTGGTGCCGCTTCTCTTAAAGTGGAGTCGAATTTGATTTAGTGAGGTTTATCCATAAACTGGGCTCACCTCATACCCCCATTTGTAGCCAACATTGACAATAATAAAACCACAATTTAACACCAGGAAGTGGAAATGTTTGCAGGCTATTTTCTGACCCTTCTCCCTCAAGCATACGCGACAAGCCGATTGACATCAGGACTGGCTTAATACCACTTCATCATCTACCACTAGGTACTTTCCTTGCCTGAGAAGCCAGCTGCAGTTCGCCAACAGATACATCGCAGAGCAAGGGAGAACAAACTTACTTGTTTCCATACGACATAGGCGTGTTTGTTTGTTTGAAATGAAGCTACAGGATCACCTTGCTAAGTATAGGAAGAATTTTATGGTGTTCATTATTATTTTAAAGCCGTCAGACATCAGCTGCCATAGTAGAGCTATGAAGAAACTGTCACAGGCAAGTTAACAAGCTCCTAAAAACTGGCACTCACTGAGCTGATACTAAAAGATACTTGGAGAAATAAAATAGCACGTCAGCTTCCAAACTGAAGTTTTTTTACATAATTAAGATATGCAAATAGGGATAAACAAAAAGAAAAGCAAAACATATCTTTAAGAGATCTGACTATATCTGCAACCATTTTCCTACTTACAAAGCCACATCCTTGATTTTCAGCTTAGTAGGAGGAAAGACTCAGATAGTTATTTTGTATCTGCTAATTTCTGAATATTATTACAGTGTGTGTTACTGACAATCACGTACTAATACTAATGGTTATTTAAGAAGTTCATGGTCATTATATAACTTAGCCTTTTAAGCAGTTTGCTGTATTAAGTGCTATATCCTGCATAAAATCGAGCCAAAAATGCAACAGAGTATCTTCACTGCAATTCTCAGTTTTCCCTTTGAAAAGCAAACTTATGTTCTATAAAGAGAATAAAGTCTCTAAAAGACGACTAAATTCTTTCTTTCTCAAA
>NW_009660636.1:0-1669 GCF_000708025.1 Charadrius vociferus | reverse complement strand
CAAAACAAAACAAAACAAAAAATCAATCTCCTCACATACTTTCAGTATTTTCACAGACAGATTTCGGGGCCAAGCATACAGCCAGTGATACGCTGGTCTTCACTGTGGAGATCAATATTAAAATCTCTGTAACTAACCACTTTAATCCTTAACTGCCTGCAGACTAATGAAGACTACTCCATTTCCTAAACAGTGAAACAGACGTAGGACCGTCATTTAGTAGTGGAGATTTACATATTGCAAAAAATTTCCCAGGTTGCTAAAGAACAACAGTATTTCACCTACAGGGAGCATCACTTAAATCTGGCAAATCCCTGTTGCTACATTCCTGTTTTGAGACTCCACACAACTGCCTTCCTACAGGTCCCCATCTGCCTTCAATCCACAAACTTCTTGATTTTTCTAAAATCCTGCTTCCAATGGAGAGTTAAATAAGAAACCTGGGATTCAAAGACTGAAAACCAATACTGAAGAAGTCACAGAACATTTGGAATAATATGTTTAAGGCATCCTAGCTCAGAAGTACCTTTGAATAACTCTTTGCTGATAATCTGTTTTAAGTGGTTATCCAGTCAGGTAAAATAACGCTTTAATGTTGAATGCTCATAGAAGAACTAAACAGCTACCACTGAAAAAAACCTTCCGAAAATACAAAAAAGCTGGGTAATGTTTTAGAACTCCCTTTACCCACAGCACCAAGGCCAACCAGCAAATATTCATGGACTTACTACCACAACCTATAAAAATGACAAAGACTATCCTGAAACATTCTCAGTGTAGGGTACAGAAACACCATCCATCCATAGTCTGACTGCTGCTCCTTTTGATCTAAACAGCGAACATTTAGAGAAGAAATACCGCCTTCCATATTTAAACATATACAGTATTGCAAATAGCTCTAAAACCTTGCTGTGGTAAGTGTCATTTTGGGCAACTTACTAACCTTATTATCGCCAACATCCAGGCTATTTAGGCATCACCAATTGTAAGCATATCTCATTGTAGCTATTATGTTAGATTTGGCAATGTGACACTGGTCAGGACATAGGATTAAAGTAACTTTAGTGGCACTGTTCCTGCTGTTGGAAACAGGCATGCAAAAAGAAGAAAAGGATTGATGTTCCTTTCTGCACAATTCAACTGCTGCATTTCAGATACCACTGTATCATTTGAGACAAATGGTAAAAGCCCAAGTTAATGCATTAAAATAACTTGTCTTCCAAGAAAATGCAGAAAAACCATCGGAATCTGAATTTCTAACTCTCAAAAAGCATATCCTATCTACCCTCATATTGATACACCGGCAGTAAACAAATGCTAAAAATGACATAGATGCAAACAATTCCAGGATACAGACAAATAAGAACTTGAGAAACTTTCACCATAAACTATTTGAAGCAAGATCCTGAAAAAGACAAACACAGATGGACAGAGGAAACAGCTTAGAGTTTCCACCCCTAGTAACACAACCTTTGGTTGAAGCACACACTCTCAATTGGTTGCTTCCATCTTAGTCGTGTAAGCCTTTTATCCCCTTCAAATACAGCAGTTTTGCTGTAACTGAGAATAAGTTCAATAGCTCATGCAAAATGTCAACATAAAGTATATTAAAACACTTTTTCTCATTAATATATGCTAATGTATTTAGTGGTAGACTTGGCAGTGCTAG
>NW_009660635.1:0-1668 GCF_000708025.1 Charadrius vociferus | reverse complement strand
TTAAACAATGGTTATGCCTATACTGTCTCCTAAGTATGCTCCCAAAACTATCTTCAGGACTAGAACCACCAACAGGACACGTGCTAAACATGAAAATTCTTGCATTGCCAGGCATTATTCGTGTAACTTGCAGCTATAAGACAACCCTGCAGACAGAAGATGAACAGGAGAGAGATAGCAAACTATTCCTAGAGTTGCTCCAGAGGTCATTCTTCAGAGCAATGTAAGCAGAGGCTATGATATATCATCTCTGTGTGCAGCAGTAACTTGCATATGAGTCCCTACAGGACGAGGCCTACAACTGATTTACATTAGAAAGGTTAATATAGAAATTATACTAACAAGACTCCTCTTCCCAAGCAACTTATACCTATCCCTCAAGAGAAGTAAAATGTACAGGTAAAAGAACTCACACAGCTTCTGCACTAGGGTTTTTGCTGGCATAGCTATGTCAGCAAAAAAATTCATATCCCTCCCTGACAGGCCTCCTTGATGACACTTTAAAGTGCAAACCAGGTGTCAGTATTTCAGTTATGACAGAAAAAGAGTTCTACACTAGTCATGAGCTGAATATGTAGCCTGGAAAACCCCTTGCTTCCAAGGAGGTCAAATCCCATGATCATGTTTTTCCACCAGCATAATCTCTCACGAGCACTGATTAATAGAGTACTAATATGGTATTTTATTAACACATATAGAGTAGGTGAAAGTATCATTATCAGGCGACAAGCTACTTATATTCTGCATTCCCATCTAACAAATGTTTACTTACATTACATTAAAGCCACCAAAAATCCAGTGCATGGGAGGCACCAACACCTCTATGTAAAAATGTGCTGAGACTTTTAGATTAGACTAAAAATAATTTAAAATCTATTAATCTATCAACATTTCAGTTGGTTGCATTTGGCATTCAGAAAGATTTCAATGATTCTAAGCACAGATTCTATAGACTGAATTCCCAGATGCATCTGATCACAAAACAAGATGACCAAGTACAAACCACTTTCATTTTAATCAACATCGTTAGGTAGAAAGTTAACAATACTGGTTTGAGAGCAGGTAGATAGTTTTAAATATAAGGTTCATAATTACATAGATGTAGCATATGGCATTAGGCAACACCATACAGCTGACTGGATGAAGCCACGCTGCCACAGGCAGAGTTTCACACTCTCCCTCAAAGATCACCAACATGGTGCCCGTTCCTAACCCAGTTTACCATATTCTCATCATCTCCAGTTCAGTTGCTCTCTGATCCTATGAGTTTATTTATGGAGTATGTTTAGACCTTGCACTGATGCGGCAATATACAAGGTCCTTTGAAAGCACCCCTCACTGAGGTGGAGCGCAAGGGCTACGGTCCACTTGGGGTGTTCCTCAGCACAAGTGATGATGCCCTATGACAAAAATCAGCATGAATAAAACAAAGTGTTTCTAACTACTTATACATGCAACACTCATGGCCATCGATTAGCAAAGCAGCATGAATCTCTAAGCTACAAGAAACAGTCAATCACATTAATTTAATTAATTAATTAATTCATGCTCCCTTATTGACTATACAGAAAGAAAACAAGTTTCACAAGCAAAAAGCAGTCTGTGATATCTAAGCACTTCGCTTACTACTGCAAACTGTATCCTACTCCTAATTTTATTTTTTTTTTT
>NW_009660634.1:0-1668 GCF_000708025.1 Charadrius vociferus | reverse complement strand
TTTTTTTTTTGCATGACACAGTAAGACTTCACAGCTATAGTCAATGAGCTACAAATCTGGAAATGGCCAATGACACTGTGCAAAATGGAAGCAGTGAGGGGGGAAAAGAAGAAAAGCATTGCTAAAAGATTAGGGACTGAAAAGAGTCTGAATAGGAGGAGGGGGGAGTTGTTTTTTAATAACTGAGAAAACAAATGTGTGCTTTGTATACTTTCAGAAGGTAACACAAGCAGAACTGTTGGGAAGGGAAAGCTGATAGAGTGAGAGCAAACAAGAGGGAGATTACAGTAACAGGGAAAGGAATGGTTTGTGACAGATAAAGACAGGGAAGTGAAGGAGAGCAGAAGAGGAAGGGAAAGGTGGACAGAGCTCTTAAATAAAAGGGTTGAGGTTTACAGAAATGTCACTCTAGCTTGGCTGTGTTGTCAGTGGAAAGGTGACCTTGTAGAGCTTGGCTCAGGAACCTAATATCTTTGAACTGTCCTTTGAAGAAGCTGGTTTCTGTCTTGCTGATACAGGAAATTTGGTGTATTTTGCCCACAACGCTGGTGTTTAAGCACGTGCCATGGTTATTCTATGCAGTTACTTTGTAGCCGACTGTACACACTGTTGGATGTGAAAGGGTTCCAAGGGTAAGTGGGAAGCAGAGCGGAAGAGAAAAGGGAAATGAATACGGTATACATCAGAGTAAAGACTAAGCAGCCATTTTAGCAGTGTAGAAAGAGCAGAAATATATTTGTAGCCCACGAGGCAACTCTAAGAATTATCTCACTAATTGTCTGCAAAGTTTTTGCAAGAGTGAGGTTAATATTTCAAGACTTCTGGCCCTGGTTTGTTTGTGTCATTCTTATTTGTCCATTCAACTTCCCCTTGCTGCCTGTCTGCTACTATGTAATGTTCCCATGCTCTGTTAAACAGCTGTAGTGACCTTCTGTTTAAGGGGCTACCTTGTGTCGGAGAAGAAATGATTCCACTATACAAGAGCTCTGTAATGTCTGATACACTCCTAACTTGACATACTGTGTAAAAGTCCCACACCATTTATTTTTAACAACTTGTACAGGTTCTTTTTCCTTGCCGTTGACTCCCAAGCATGTTTGTCATGGGCCGTTTTCTCTAACCCTTCTGTTTCAGAATGACTATCGGAAGCTGTCTATGCAGTGCAAAGATTTTGTGGTTGGTGTTCTTGATCTCTGCCGAGACTCGGAAGAAGTGGAGGCCATTCTGAATGGGGATTTGAATTCTGAGCCAGTTGAAGCGCAGAGACACAGAGCATCACTGAGCCGTGTGAAGCTGGCCATTAAGTATGAAGTCAAAAAGGTAACTCCTTATAGGCAGTGCTTTCAGACATTGTAATAGGAACGCAGTGTCATCTCATTATTCCACAGGTGCTATGAAACAGTGGTCAGATGCATTACTGAGACATAGTGTGTGTAATCAAGATTCTTACAAGGCAGAAGCTGGCAGAAGGGGACTACAGTGAAGCAGTTTAGTTTAATCTACTTTCCACAGCTGAGAATTGGCAGGAGGTTTTAATGACATAAATCAGCTGTGCTAGCACGTTATACACAGTTGGTCAGATCCTTCTCCTGATTAATCCAAAGGAAGACATTTCAGTGGAGCTAGATTTTCACTCAGGGAAAGTAAGAATGTGTCTTCCTGATGGTC